>NW_010120185.1:357-619 GCF_000699245.1 Pterocles gutturalis | reverse complement strand
GGATCCCCAGCCTGGTCCCGCATTGGTTCCCGTAAGTTCCCGCGTCATTTTTCTCCCCACACCCCGCTTTTTCGCACTGGCAACCACAAGCCTCGATGGACGGGCGGGAGAAAGCTCGGATGCTCTGAGAGGATCTGGTTTTGTTGTTTTAGGTGGGGCTTTTTTTGTTGGTGGTGGTGGTGTTTGGGTTTTTTCCAGCCCCTCGCCAGAATAACCACCAGGGATGTCCGGGATTCAACCCGAGGATGGTTCTCCTCCGTGC
>NW_010120185.1:0-285 GCF_000699245.1 Pterocles gutturalis | reverse complement strand
CGAGGAGTTCCTGCGATACCTCTGGAAGGAGTATTTGCATCCCAAGGAATACGAGTGGGCGCTGATCGCCGGCTACATCGTCGTCTTCATCGTGGCGCTCGTCGGGAACGTCCTGGGTGAGTCGCGTTCCCCCGAACTTCCCCTTCCCCCTTGCAGCCACGGATGGTGGCTGGAAATCGGGGGTGGGTTTCGCTTCCAACCCCCCCAGGGAAACGCAGGTGTCCCCGGCCGCGGGAGAAAGTTAAGGCTGCGCGGAAGGGGCTTTTGCTGCGGGACGCCGTGAAA
>NW_010120184.1:65460-72490 GCF_000699245.1 Pterocles gutturalis | reverse complement strand
TTTTGGAGTACTGTCTTTATGGGACAAAACAATAAAAATTGCTTTTTTTGTGCATGTATATGGCTTAATGCCAGTTGGCCCATGCGAGGTGGTTTCTGGGCTGCTCTGTCCTTGGCAGCGTCACCAGTGTCTGTCCCAGTGTGGACCCGTGGAGTTTTCCCAGGATGCCTGGTGCACACATCCACATCCACAGGCCCCATTGCCTGCTTTGGGGTTGTGGGGGTGTTGGCAGTCGGAGCTGAGCATCCTTCTGCCCCCTCCCTCTGTGCATCCCGTGGGAGCGTGGTCAGGCCCTTTCCTCTTGCACTGCTCTGAAATTGCCACAGAAAAACACATTTTCAGTTCCCAGGGAGGTGACACTCGGGCGTACAGGGCACACTGACCCTGTTGTCTAAGGAACTGCAGAGTTCCTGCATTTCGTGGCAAGTGAATGAGCACTTGCCAGCCTGGCAGAGGACCGGTCGATCCCCCACCACTTGCAGACCTGTTGCTGTACAGGCAGTACAGCTTTGGCAGAGGTTGGGGACAGGGTTCAGGAGCAGGAGGCATGGTGGTGGCCCATGCTGGAGCTTGCAAGCTTCGTGTGATGCCAAAGCCAGCCCTCGTCTCGCCATCAGCCAATGCAGACAGTTCCTCCGTCCCCTGGGGCTCTGCAGGATCTGTCCCAAATGGGACCCAACTGGGGGGAAAACTACCTCCCAGTTTTTCCCCTAGTTCCCCTCTGGCCTCCACAACTTTGCAGAGTCACTATCATCACCCACACTCAGGACCAGGGAGAATCTGTGCAGCCAAGGGGGAAATATAAGGAGAAATGAGGTCCTGCAGGTTGTCTGCAGACATGAAGGACAGGCAGAGAGTGCTCAACTCAAGCAACTGATGGTTGGTTTGTTTGGTTTTGTCATCTTTGATACTTCCCCTAACCAAGAACGTGACGGTTGCTGTGGACAGTATCAGCTGGGGGTTTGTACTAGTGAGGCTGCGCTCATTTAACAAGGGCAAACCAACCTGGTGAGAAAAACTCTATAGGCAAAACCTCATATTTAGATGATATCTGTGTTCAGTATGTCAGACAGATCCCTGCCATGGCTCCACTGAAACCACTGAGGACCCTCCTGTGCTTCTGCTCTTGGGCAAAATTGCCTTTTGTACAGAGTGAAAGAGGAGAGTGCTTTTCCAGGTGCAAGGAAATGGTTTGAGAGGCTTGGAGAAGCTGATGGCTTCTTTGTGCTGTCACATGCTTGCTCCTGCCTGCTCTGAAGCTAGTGTCTAGCAGCCTCTGTCCCTCTGCTCCTCCCTTCTCTGCCTCTGTGGCCACCACACTTTTTGTGATGCCAAGTGGTGACCAAGATTGGGGATGAGGTCCTTATTTCCAAAAAAAAAACCCCTTTTTCTTTTCTTGGGTTATCTTTTATCTGTTGGATTGGGTTTGGTGTGCAGCCACATAGGCTCTTAGTCCTCAAAAAGCCCTTCTGGATGTCTTTGTACTCCTCATGTATCTCCACTTCTGGCCAGCTCATTAGGGATGACAATGACAAATTTTAAAGAGAAAGAAAAACATGAATGAAGTGGAACTACATTAAATTTTTAAAAAAGGATTCCTAATATTTGCACCTTGGTTTTACAGACTGCAGCAGTGTCGATCCCTGGGTGACTGGCACACAGCACGCTCTTTGCACCAGCATCTCATGTTAAATAAGAAAACTTTGCTCTCTCTGTGACAGCAGTAAGTGTCCTCTGAGGGATGTGTGGAAGTTCCTGAAGGCTGAAAAGCACATTGGAGCAGAGAACCAAAGAAACCCCCGACAGACAATATTGTGTTTCTTCAGAGCTCGAGATATTTTTGAAGGTATGTGCCAAGTGTCCACCTTATGAATTCCCCCTGGGACAAGGAAGGTTATGGGAAGTGTAGCAAATCACCAATGGACACCACAACAGCACTTCTCCTGTAAGAGAAGATAACTGTGGGTGGAGAACCTGCTCCGCTGTGGTGCTCGGGAGAGGGAACTGTGCTACGTAGATGCCAAAATGCTCATCGAGAGTGTCTGCTCTCTGTTGCTGCTGGTCTAGTTCCGCTCCCAGCAGCTGCCAAAATAAACCTTACAGCAGAGAAGGTAAATACGCATTAACTGAGCTCAGGTTTATGGACTTGCAAGAATTTGCCAGAATTCAGCCAGGCAGTTGTACAGGTGATGAGTGCTGGGTGGGCAGGCAGGGGTTTGCTTTCAGTTTTTCTCCTCTGTGTCTGAGCTGTCCCCTCTCTCACCAACATGTGGGCAGAGGTGTGCAGGGATGGGAGGTGGCAGACATGCCCTGCAGTCCACTGCCTCCTGCCTGCGGGAGCTGTGAGGTGAGCAGAGGTGGGGCTGGAGAGGGCAGCAGAGATGGGGCATGGCCGGCGGGCAGGTGCCCTGGAGTATTCTCCCTGTGCCATCTGTCCACTGGTTTCTAACACTCAGTGTTAGAAGTGTCTGCGCTGTCTTTTTCCTTGCTCAGTACAGACGGCACTGGTGAGCCACCCTGACTCACTCCTGAGATGCTGAGTGTAGCAGCGTTTGAGCCCAACACTGTGAGGTGAAGGAAGCCGTGTTGCAATGCTGTTTGGAACCCACCTTAGATTTCTGAGTTTGATTTTTACATGTGAAGCACATCACTCACACTGGTTTTAGTAAGCCATAGGTAAGCCAAGTCATAGTAAACCCAGTGTAAACAAGCTGAACTGATGTACTGCAGGTGTGCCCTTAACCAAAGGAGGAACTGTTCTGGTGGAGAACTTTAATATTGTGCTGCCAGATTAGGGGTCCAGCCTGGCTATGCGTTAGCAGTGACCAATGCTGGCTTAGTTACCTCACGTAGATTTGAGGACCATGGTTCAGTTCCTTGCTATTTAAATAAAAAAGTACTTTAAGAAAGAAAAATACCATAACCACCATATTGGAAATCTTGCTGTAGAGACAGAAGTAAAAACATTGAATTCACTGGAAAAAGTCACCCAGATGTCCCCTGTGCAGCTGCGGCGGTGGCAGCTGTGGTGCTGCAGACAGGTTTCAGGCATTTTACCAGCATGCAAGACTGTGTTATAGCCGTTTAATGTATGGAGGATTTTTTGCTTCTCCACTTGTCAGTTCAACACTTCTATAAGAATAAAAAATTTCCTCTCTCTCTCACTAAAAGATCTGCTTCTTTGCATATTAAAAAGGGCATATGGGAAGTGGTATGAAAAACACAGACAAGTACTGCTCAGATACAAACAAGATGTGGCCATAATTATTAGGTTGTGTTATGCTAAAAATAACATTGCATGTGTACTTAATTCATTGTTAATTTGCACTTGCTTTTCTTTTTCATTTGCTCCCCTCACCAAATGTGACTTCTTGGCGGCAGTAGGGGAAAACTGACTTCTCCCTGTTGAAGCAATTTGGCTTCTGGGAGAAGAGTACAGAAGGGGAAAAAAATTGCGCTCACTGGGAAAAGCTGCATTTGCGTGAGCGTGGAGAAAATAACTTTAAACCCTGGACTTGCAGGGCTGTGAAGCTGAAATAGAAAAGCAGATTTTCTCCTCACATTTAATGGATCATTTCTTGATTTTTTTCCCCCTTTTTCCTCTCTGATGAGAAGTGCCCACCATAAAAAAGCAGAAATAACACCCCAACCCTCCTCCCTGCCCCTTCCCTCCACCCTTCCTGCTACTATCCCAGTATTTTCCTTCACTGGAGGGGAGTGGTTTCCTCTTAATTAGCAAACTGCTCATAGGCTGCAGTGCCTTTGTGGGCTGGCCCGGGCTGCATTTTGCTGGGGAGGGGGGGAAGCCAGCTTTGATACTGGGACCGCGCTGCGGGGCGGCTCCTCCGGGCAGGCGGAGGGGGCCGGGCTCCGGGACGGGGTGGGTCTGGGCTGCGGGGCCGCTGCTTCCTCGGGAAAAGGCTTCGGCTGGTTGTAAGAGCACCATGAGGCTCCCGCTTCCCCGGGGGCAGGAGGTGGGGAGATGGGTAGAGAAAAATCGGGAAGGGTTTGCGGAGCGCTTCGGTTGCCGTCGGTGGGGCGAAGGGGGGGTGGGCGTTTGGCTTTGAGACAGTTTTTGGGGAGAAAACGGCAGGTACTTGAAACATAGATTTATTTTCAAGTTAATTCTCTGCTTGGGCTCTTTGCTGAGGCTGGGCAGCAAACTTTGGCGATGGGAGGTGTTTGTCAGCCCCGTCGGACACACTTGGGCTGGTTTGCTGGTTTTTCATGGTTTGAAATGGGGAGATTTGTATCGGCTGCTGGGGAGCCCCACGCTGGGCTGGAGACAGCGGGGGGTGGGCTCTGGAGCAGAGAATTTGGAGATGGTGGCTTTATGTTTGCTGGGAACTTAAGTGTTTCTGAGATGTATTTGTCTGGTGCATCTCCAAAGCTGGTGAAACTGCTTCTCTGCCCTGTCTGTCCCTTTTAGCAGCCGCCCTTTCAAGACGTGGGGAAAAACCTGAGAGTTTCCCAATGTGCTGGCGCCTGGCTGACACAACCCGTTCTGCTGAGCTGCTGCCTTGCTTTCGTGCAATGAAAGCCTTTTCTGCCTGTTGCTATTTTTCTTTATTTGGCGTGATGCTCTTTCTTGGTATAGGAGGCTGCTCTTTAGAAATCTTCAGCTGCAAAATGCCTCTAATCTGGCCTGGGCGATGGTTGAAGCTGGTGCAGCCCGGTTGATTTTGGGAGTGTTTCGCCTGCGGGGTCAGGGCTGACACGGGCTCTCTGGACGCGGTGGGACAATAGGTATTATGTGTCCAGGTCTACGTGGTCTCCAGATCCCTCCTTTAAGTAAATCTGCACAATCCCTCTGAAGTCAGTAGAGTTACGTAGCTGTTTGGGGGACAGGCACTGAGAGTTTAATTGGGGGATGAAGCTCTTCTGGTTTGACATTCAGGTGAAGATCATAAGTAATGGGACATCACGGCAAGGCTGGTGCATCCATGGCTGCTGAGACAAATGCTCTCTGTTTTCGTACAGTGTTGTGTTTCGTAGCTGCCTGTGTCTTAAGCTTGGAGGGTGGGAACTCTTTTCAAGTGTCTTTAATCACTCAAGAATTTGTGTTTTCCCTCCCATGCTATCTCTGGTATTTGATAGTGTGATCTCATGCCAGAGGCTTGCAGGTGACCAAGGAACTTAATTTCTGACCATCTCTTCTCATGATGCTCACAAGAGTGTTAGCTCTGTGGCTTGGGTCTCATGGCCAAATCCTGCACAGCTGTGACAGAAGTTGGGAAGCTCCAAGTTTAAGCCCTTGGGCTATCCTTCCTTTTCAGCTTGCTGTCTGCCTGCACTGTATTTACTGTGAATATGCAGAAAGCCCCTTCCTTCAGGGTGTTACCGTGCAATGCTGAGTGCTGCCCAAGGATGCTGGGATCCCTGATCCCGGCTCAGGGGATGGGTGCCGAGCACTGGCGTGGGATGGCAGCCCTCTTTGTGCAACTGCTCAGCCGTCACCTGCGGCTCAAAGAAGCCCTTTCTCCTGTCATTTTGCTGTGAGATACTACCAAACCTGTAAAATCAGGATTTTTTTTTTTTCTTTGTGGTCAGAGCTTCCTGGGGGAGAGAGGGTTTAAGTTTATCAAAGCAAGCTGGGGGGAAAGCCAGATCCTTCTGAAAAGACATGTTAAAATTTACAGAGGTTCCTTAGGGTGTGGTTCAGCTGATTAAGTGAAAGTTTATTGAGAGGTACATCTGTTTAATTTTTTTTGCCAAGATTTAACTTTCCCACTTGAGATCGAAGGATCTCACTTAAATACCCATTTGCACATGTAATTTTGTCCAGATACGTAACATCCTCCTTTTCAGGATTATTGAAATTCTGTGTTGAGGCTTTGGTTTTATAGAAGAAGACTTAATAAAGTGACTTCTCCTGGAGCCTGTGATGCTCTTTTTATTTTGAGAGGCTTGAACACCTGCCACAAGTAATGCTGTTGCTGGCAGGTGTCTCTTGAGCTCTCACAGCTGAGGAAGAGTTTGATGGGATCAGAACTGCAGTTTCTTTAAACTGCTGAAGATACTGTTTTACATACATATCAATAAAAATATAAGTGCTAGGTAGCAAATCTTTCCTGGTGAAATCGTTCTTTCATGAAGCGGGATGAAATCCTATGCCTTGCCTAGAAATTTTTACTACTTTTCTAAACTGTAGCAAGTATAAAGGCTTGTGTCAACTTGCCATTGTTATCCCCCACAGTTTATGAAGTGCTCTTTAGACCAAAGGTGTGTCTGCAGTAAAGATCCCGTGGTTTACAGTGGCTCTGCTCTCAAGCAGTGATTTGAGAAATCTCTTCCTTGATAAACTGTGCAAAGAAGTGCAGTTGTGTCTCTGCTGTCTGTTATGAACTGAACTGGGATTTTTACAGTTACTCCTTCTCCGGTAATTGATTTAAAGCAAGTTAGCAAATCTTCAGGGAAAGAAGTGTCAGGGGAATGCACTTAACTCCTGATGTTGCCACAAATTTTATTCCCTTGAAATGAAAATGTAAAGGAAAATATCCGTTATTAAAGTTCAGACAGGCTTCTAGATTTATCTTTTTTATCTCTGCCTAATGAACACACCAAAGGAGAAAGTCTGAAATAATTGGAGACCTGGAGTATTGCTGCAAGCCTTCACGCTCTGTTAGGAGAAGCACCCTTCTGTTGCCTGTGTTGCAAACAGGTGGCTCCTTAATTTCATATTGGAATGGCTATTTTGTAGCAAGTAATTTTAAAAATAATAACGTAAAAAAAAAGTTTGAGTGGGAACAAGCATTGTACAGTGGCCCTAAATCTGTGTGTAATAGAGCTGGTGAAGCAATGTGATTTTCTTCTGTGTGTTGAGTTGCTGGAGTGTCTGATGTCAGTAAGCACCTGGTCTTAGCTGGGGCTGAGGAGGGAGGAGAGCAAACACTTCATGCCTTTTCCCTCTATTGTCTGGCTGACAATTGGGGATGTGTTTTTAACTTGCTCTCACATGCCCTGTGCCCTGGGAACTTTCCTGCAGGACCTGAGAGATTCAGTCATGGCCGTGTATCTGACGGAAGTTGTG
>NW_010120184.1:0-65435 GCF_000699245.1 Pterocles gutturalis | reverse complement strand
ACAAAACCTTGGCCAGCCAGAAATAAGGGGGTTTTTTTGTCCTTTTTCAGGTGCTGCTTGCCATGCTTTTTCTGCACTCTGAGATGTGGGATGTGTGAGTGGCTGGCATGCAGCCTGGCTTCTTTGCAGCCAGCTATACAGGGCCAGACCTTGGCCCTGCTGAGCTGCAGGATGGAGATATGTATAGATTATATTGTAAATTTAAATTTCTTATCTAAATATATATGAATTAATAATTTTTAAACACATTTTTAGCCAGCTGTGCCTATCCTGCCACTTGCCTCCAGGAACTTGTGAGCATCTGCCAGATGCGCATACCAGCTCCATGTGTGCAGATGCCTTGGAAAGCAGAGGGTGGTGGAAGGATTGGGGAAAAAAAAAATGCTCTGTTTGCTGGCTTTTCTTTACCAAGTCTTTGTCATGCTGCTCTTCAACTTGCTTGGCACAGGGTGTCCAGGGTGTCAGGAGACAGCTGTGGTCCTTGGGGCAGGGGATGTGCACCCTTACCCCTTGTGCCTGGGGGGAGCAAACAGGAGGGAAACATGGATTTACAGATCATTAATTTTTACATACAAATATATATGTGCATGTGTATATATATTTGTATTTTCAGGATTCAGTTTTCTGTTTCCATGCAATAACAGTGGGAGGTATCTAATCACTGGGATCAGCATTGCGTGCCATCACCATTGCCCTGAGTGCCTGGAGCATCCCTTGCACCGTGTGCCCATGCGCTATGTTGGCATTTAGCCCTTTTTAGATCCTTAAAGTAGATAAACACCAAAACGTGGGGGTTTATGTAATGAAGTGGGAGTGGGGCTTGTTTCTGTCAGACAGCTTGCCTGCAGTGGGGTGCTGCATCCCCCAGGCACCCATCTGCCGGCGTGGGAACAGGGAGGGAGAAGCAGTCTGGTGGCTGCTGCTCCCATGCTGGAGAGCCAGGACCCCAAAAGGAGCTGGGATGGTGCCAGGCATCCCCTGACATGTGCTGCCTCCTCACCAGGGGAAGACAGGAAACCGCGCACCCTGACAGGGAGGCGAGTTTGCCTCCAAGAATAAAAACTTGTTATTTAAAAACACCTCCAGCTCACATGAGTCTAAATAGATGCTGGTAAGGGAAAACTGCTAAAAAGAGGTTGGGGAGGAGGATGGAACAACCACCAGAAGGACCTGCCACTGCTCCGGCAGCGAGCATGGCATGGCACGCAGGGTGACAATGCAGCATGTGGTCAGGGTTTATTGCCAAAATTGCATGCAGGGTTTTAATATGGAGCTAATGACCTGGAGATAGCAATCTTATCGGGCTCCTGTGCTTGCTGTGTTGCCAAGAAAACGTATCTGAGCATGGGGCTGGATGGGAATGAACCCGGTGGGCTCCCCTTGGCACACTCGACTGTGCCGAGTCGGCACTGAAGGTGGCTGCAGCCATGTGCAACGTTCACACTTCTGTGCTCTTTGGTTGATCATGTTTCCGCAACTATTTTCCCTTAAAGCATTCCCTTTGCCTTCTGGGGATGCAGTGCTGACCATATTGAGCTCCAGCAAATAAAATTGTGCTTCACCTCTAGGATTTGACAGCAAAGTAGCTGGTTTGCATTAGTTATCTTGGTGTCATTGTTGTCTCTTCCCCCTTCATCCCTTTTTTTTTTCTGGCAGAGAAGGCATAGATAAAATAAGAAATGGTCCTCTGCCCTGAAGAACTAACTAAGTAGGGGAAAAGGGTGTAATAAGAAGGCAATGTGAATAGTGATGGGGTGGGCATTTTGCAGAGGAGAAAAAGCATCCCTCCTTTGCTGACCCTGGGCAAGCTGGGGTGGGGTGTGGAAACCCTTGGAGAGAGGAGGTGTAGAGCAGAGAGCTGGAGGATGAAGAACCTCCTGACTATTTGCAGATTTGACCCAAAAGAGTCTTTTTCCCTGGGTGTGGAGTCCTGTTCCAGCTATACTGACAGCAGCAAATATTCAGAATACTCACAGCGCTTTGAGTTATTTTTCTGGTTTGCACCTCTGTTGGTGGAAGAAGAATTAAATTGTCATTTCTTTGATTGCATTTTTCAGATTAAGCTGTGTGAAGGCCTGATTTGTATCTTAAATTTTTATTCCTCCCAGTGCAGCAAGCCCTGACATGTGCAGCCCTCACATGAGGGTGCTTTTTTTTTGTGAAATAAGATAAACCTGCTGATTAATGGGCCTGGGGCTGGCAGTGGGCATGAGGGGACCCCGGTGCTGCTCCCCAGCCCTGGGGGCTGATAGCATCTCCCTGCCTGTGGCAGGGAAGGTGGTCTGGGCACAGAGGGACCCCTCTTCTCTGGGGATGGTCATTCCAGCTCCAGGAGAAACAAGGCAGTGCCAGGCAGACAACGTCCCACAGAGCAACAGTCTGACAGCCTCTGTCCAAGCCCATGCAGGCGGGTGATTTGCAGCCAGTTGGTGTTTCTGGTTGTCTTGCTGTGCAGGAACCACCTTCTCGGCTCTTTTCCCATCAGGGTGCTGCTGGTGGCATGCCCTGGAGCTCCTCTGTACCATCAGCAATGACACATCACGGAGCTGCTTCCCAGAAACTTCACACATTTTACAAGCCAGACTTTTGGGAGGTTTTTTTAAAATCAGAAATCCTCATTTGTTGTTCTTCCCTCCGGTTTTTATTCCCTTCCACCCCAGGACAAGTCCTCCTGTGAACGCACACTGCATCGCTCTCAAATCAGATCACAGCACAGGCTTCTCCCATCAGCTGAGCCTGTAGCTCCAGCGCTCCCTGGGTGAAAATAAACCAGCAATAGTAATTAACTGCACATTTCCAACACTTTCAGTAACCTGGGGTGTTGTGGTTGTGGCCGTACCTCCTAACTGTACCCCACCAACTGACTAATACCAACCTTGCTGCTTTTTCTTTTTTCTCATTTAAAAAATAAGTTTTCTTTCTCTCTCTCTCTCCCTCAACAAACTTTGCATGTAACACACACGAGGTAAAACAAATTGATATTTTGGGCCCACGTATTCTCTTTTAATTCAAGTGAAATGCAGTTACATGATGCAGTTCCCCTTCCACGTGAAGAACGCAAATCCACCTTGTTTGATGTTCTCTTGGGTGGGGTGAGAAGCACCCCATGGGTGCTGGGGACTCCTGGGAAGTTCAGCTGCCCTCTAAAGGGCTGTTGAAACAATTTGGAGAGCAGGAGGTGCATCATACAGTCTTTTGGGAAAGAAATGCTTTGGTCTCTCATTCCTCTTTTTCTAAATGTCTATTTATGTAGTCCCCATGAGATGTTCTGAAGTGTATTTTTCCATGAGAGGTTTCCTGCAAATCAATTTTTTTGGTAAGTGTCCCGCCCAGCGTTAAGTCTCAAAAAGAAGGAATAGTAGATGACTCATGGTGGCTTTGAAATGTCTGCGGTTAGACCTGATCCCACCAAGTTTTGACAGCAATTATGGCGATCGAGCCATTGTGTTCACTGGGAGAAAGAACTGGTGACATGGGAACTGCTATCTGAGTCCATTCAGGGGTTTTTTTTCTCTCCCAAAGCTATTCCTTTTCTTTCTGCCAAACAGCTTTTTTTTTGTATGTGTAGAAAACTGTCTGCAGAGACACCTTTCTCTGCAGCACTGCTCCAGGAGGTCATGGCAGTCGACAGAAAAATAGTATTTCATTTTTGGATCATCGTGTGCAGCTGCCCATCTTGTGCTGAGGTCTGGAGGGTGAAGCTTGTAAGTCATAACCTGTAATGCTCTGATTTCCTCTAGGAACGTGTAAAATACTATACAAGAGTTTTCACAAAATGAGAAAGAGCTGCAGGCTGTCTGGCTTGTCCAGTCACCTGTGCTGCTTGTGAAGTGCTGGAGATTGGGGTACGTGGTTAAGGGAGAGGAACGAGGAGGCAGCTGAGGCTTGGTTTCAGTTCAGACATGAGCATCAGCTTTCACTGCCTGCCATCAGCGTGCTTCTCTGCTGGCTTGATGGATGTGGTTTTTTTCTTTTCTGGGAAAGGAGGGAAAAAAAATATATCTAAGGCATCTGTTTCATTCTAAGGAAACTGTCAGTATTGTCAATGTGTGTAAATGAGCTATTTTGCATGAATTTGCAGGTGTTTAGTTGTAGTTAAGCCGGAAACAGGGGAGTTATTCTGTTTTTGCAAGTTACTTCTTTATAGTGAGCAATTTTTTATTGAATTTGCCTGAGTTTGATATCAGTTCAGGAGGTACCGATCTGAAACCTCAGCCATCATTCCAGAGTGATTTGTGAAACCAGAACTGAACTTCTGTAATTATTTGCTCATCCTTATTTTTGATAATGAATCAAGGTATAAAAAAATTAACTTCTGAGTGACTTGAGTACTCTGTGTCCTGAGTGCTGTCATGATACTATGGATATGACCCTATGGAGGGTCATATGGAGATCCTACAGATGGTCATGTGGAGATCCCATGGAGGGCCATATGGAGCTCCTACAGAGTCTCCTTTGGAGAGGCTGATTTGCAAAGCCACCTGGAGCCCTCCATAAAGTCTTGGGAACAACATCACCTTTCCTCTTTGAGCTCAGCTCATGGCTTCCATTACAATTACCTCTGGGACTTCCCCAAGCCAACTGTTTTCTTCTTGTCAACTAGAAGTTCTCAAATATTTGTTTTAGCTGGCCAGGGAGAAGGAAAAAGCAGTTTTGGGGAAGCCTTAATATTATCCCAGATCCACAGGTGAAGCTGTTAGTGAACTGGTAAGAGATTTCTGGGTGTGAAAGGGAGGCCGAGGGCTGATGTTTGCCCGTGTCGGTGCTTGCTGTTGGCTGTGGCTGAGGATAAGCAGCTGCTTTTGGAAATGCAGAACAGGAGCAGGCATGCACCCGCCTGTCATCTCCTCTTACGCATGTTGTTGCTGGCTCTTTGGGCACAATGCCTTACTGTACAATGGGCACGCAGTGCTGGGTGTCCCAGCTGTACCGTGGGAGCTGAGGCCATTGAGTGCTGTAGCTTTAGGGGTAAGCTAAAGAATGGAAGTCAGCTGAGGATGGAGTCATCAAATTCTGGTGGAGTTTATTAGCCAGAATGCATGAAACATCTTTAAAAGCATTAAAAAAAACCCCCAACAAACCACACATGAAAAAAACCCAAACAAACCATTAGGGAGCTTCAGTTTGGAAAGGTGCTGAATCCAGGGTTGTGGGAAGGGGTACAGGAGTGTCTTAAGGCAATGCCAGTGGCTGCACCATGTCATGGGGCTTTGTGCTGGTGGCTCCAGCCTGGCCCTGCCCTGGGCGGGAACAGCAGGTGACAGTGCTCTCAGGGTGATGCAGGGTCCTGTTTGGGATGGGGAGGCAATGGGGTACTGGCTGAGGAGCAGGAGCTGCAACATACCCTTGCTGGGACAGCCGGAGGTGCATGGTGTGCCCAAGGTGATGTGGTTCTTCCTGCTCCTGTGAGCCTGACATTTGTCCCATGCTTTGGACTTACCAAAGTACATCCCTGACACACCGTGCATGCAGTGAGCAAACAACCCAGCAGAGGTTAACATTCAGCATGCGGGGTGACAGGGTTGATTCATGCCACCAGGAAGCATCAGCACAGGATGGCACCGGGCAATCACCTGCGTGGCTCCGGGGCTGCTGGGGGGGAGGGCTGCTGCCATTGGTACTGCGTGTGGGTCCCAGTCACACACCCTGCATTGGGGGCTTTCTGTAAAAGCAGCAACAAAACCTAGGTGGTAGTCACCTGGCAGGGGTTGTCCTTGACGGTGTCAGTGCTCCCAGGGAAGCTGCCCTGGGAGATGAGCTTGTGCCTTGAAGCCCACAGGCAGGGTGGGGGGAGCTGGGCTTGGCTGCTGCTTGTGTGGGGGTGCTCAGAGTCCTGTGCTGTGGTGCTACCTTCCTGCTCCATCAGGGCTTTCTGCTCATGCCAACTGTTTTTTTCCAATTAAAATTATTTGAGGAATTACATTAAAAGTAACAAAAAAAATCAAGACAACAGAAATGGCATTTTATTAAAGCAATAAACTATCAGTAAAAATACATGGTCTCAATCTGCTACTCCTTGTTGCTGTGGTACCCACAGAAATTTCTGATTTCTTTGAGCAAGTCATGTAAAGGTTCAACAGAAAGTTAGCACCTTCATGTGTTTTTGTGTGTGGTTTTTCACAGCAGGGGAGAAAAGAAAAAATCGTGTTTCCACTTAATGGAAACTTGGCAATACGCAGCAGGGTTGCAGTTGAGCAAGGACAGTGACCCCCTGACATGTACCTGGCACTCTCTGCCTTTGTATAAAGCAGCGAGCACCTGTGTCAGGAGATGAGAGCAGGTAGGGCTGGGATGAGAGATCCTGTTGCAGCTGCCCAAATCCCTTCCCTGAACGGAGGCTGCAGTGCATCCTCCAGGATTAGCTTGTCTGGCGAGACTTATATGAAGTTCTGTAAGTGTTTGTGTTTATCCTGCCGTGGGATGGAGGTGCTGTGCTGCCTTCCAGCATGCACCCTCGGCTCTGAGCTGCCAAAATTCCCTGCGGAAACATGGCTTGGCAGGTGACAGTCACTGGAGCAGACGTGGCACTGGGAGGTACCAGAAAAGTGTTGAGTGATGTACAGGACATCAGCTGCGTAGACATCTATATGTTTAGATCATGCAAATATGTCCTGTACTTATATGATGTGCTCAGCTATATATGAGTGGCAGCAATGCTTCTGTCCCGCAGGCTGTCACCTCTGATCGTTGTGGAGGTTGTTACTGTGAGAGTACTCTGAGAGTCCTTTGCATTACACCATTCTCCTGGCAAGCTTCTCATTTTTAGGGTTTTATATGAAGCATTTATGGCTGAGCTCTGTGTGTCTGACAGCACGCTGCAGTGCTATATCCTTTGATCTTGGTGTCAACGGGTTCCCTTTGCCCTCTGCAGCTACAGGGTGTTCAAGGGTGTTACGTGCAGTGCTGATGGGTTCAGGGGTGTGGAGTGTGTGCTGTGATCATGTTAGGGAGTGGAGGGTTCATGTGGTCTAGGGGCTGAGTGCAACTCCCTGGGGGATGCACGGCACGAGGTGCAAGCGCTGGGCTTAGAAGCTCTTCTCTGTGCCCGAGGAATCCAAAACATCATGATGGATATGTATGGGAAGGGCTGGCATTAATCACTGATAAATCCCTAATGATCGGCTTCCCTGGGTGCCAGGCTGCGCTGCGGATGTGCTGCCAGGCAGGAGGGGGCTGGAGCCAGAACGACCCGTGCATCGGCATGAGATCAGCAGCCAGTGCTCATCTGTGACTGTTTGTGTTTTTCCTCTTGTGTCAGTGTTCCATAAAGCAAATAAAATGAGTCCTTGGGAAGGGCCTGATGCTTAGGCTCGTCCTGGGTGTGGGGAAAAACGCAGCATGAAGGGTTTTCTGACTACAGCAGTGGGTTAGTCACTGTGTGATGACAGCACTGCCTGCTGTGATGACCTGTACATTGCCTCATCATTTCCCTTGACCTGGATATTTTTTCTGTTGCCTTTTCTTTGCTGAGGGACAGATACTGTGGGACCCAGTTCTGGGGCAGAATGGGCTCTGCCCTGGTACAGACAGCGCAGCAGGAACCTCCAGAGATTTTCCTGTTATTTCCAGGCAATCCCAGTCTTGAAGCGTCTCGTTCCCTGTTGCAAATAGGCTCTGTGGCTTCTCATGATTTAGCTTTTCTTCTGGGCGGGCTGGTGGCTTGGCAGTAAGCCTCATGTGGAAAGGACTATGGAAATCAATAAAGGAGGACTGTGCTGCAGTTGTTAAAGTGGGAAATGATAATTTGTTCCTGCTTTTAGAGGTATTACTATTAAATGTAGGAACTTCATGAGCGTAGTTGTTTTGGAAATAGTGTTTTAAAATATTTTAGTTTTGTCAGGATTGGGACAAAGATAAGAAAATTAGGTCAGGATGATGTCTGAACATGATGTTTATTGTTGATACGGATTCATATTTCAGTTCTCCAGCTGCTGATCTTTCCAGGGTGGGAGCAATGCTTTGGTTCTTATTCAAGGGTTGTTTTGTGTGTTTTAAAAAATAAACCCTAATTCTCTTGCCCTGTCCCTGTAGTATGAGCATCCAGAAGGGCAGATTTTCAGGAGGCGTCTCCATGTGCAGTGCTGGCCACTTGCTCGTCAGGCTGAACGTCAGGCTGTGTGTACTGAACTTAAGAGCAGGGTTAATGTCATTGCTGAGCATTTTTGAACCCATCTGTCTTTTAACTTCATACTTGGGGAATGTAGCATGCTACCTGCCATCTACAAGAGCCCTTGGATTTTAATTAAGTAATTTGTGAGGGTATACTGAAAAATAAAATCAGTATGTGTCTTTTTTGATCCATACGGGTGTGTGGTTTTCCCATGGGAATGCTGGGGCTGGGCTGCCCTTAATAAGCAGGATCCCCTTTGCTGGGGCGGATGGGGACCCCAAACTCTGGGGATGTCTCCTAGGTGCTTGGTGTGGGTCTAACACCTGCTGAGACCTAGAAAGAAGGTGTGCCAGGGTGTAAATCTGGGGCCAGTGACAAGCCCAGCTCCTCCTGGGGGATGCAAATAACTCCTCAAAAAGGGCTTTGGTCAACCAAGGGTATTTCTCCATGAAGGAGTGGTCCAAAGCTAATTTTAGTTTTAAAATGTGATGAACTGGGGAAATATTTACATGGAAAAGATTTATCACCACCAGGGAGGGCAAACAGCTGTTGAGGGCATCGTGCACAGGTTTTCCTTGGCGTCTTCTCTGGGCTCTCGGTGCCTGGATGGTACCCAGGCTCCTGGCAGCAGCAGGAGAAGAGGGGAAATTCATGGCTCAGGTTGTTTGGGGGTTTTTTCTTTTTTTCTTTTTTTTTTTTTCCTGTTTTAGACTGAGCCCGTCTGTTTTGCTTCATACAGTCAGGATGCTCCTGTGGGTCCTGCCACCAGCACTGCCTGCGGGACAACACCAAGTATGGGAACAGAGGTCGCTTGTCACAGCCCTTGCCAAAAGGTCACTGTGCTGGGAGAGATGTCATGAGAACTGGAATGTCAAGATAATTTTCAGGAACTACAGTGTTTCTCACTGTGGGGATGGGAGTTGATGTAGAACATCAAACCCTGGGAGGCATTAGCAGGAAATGCCTGTTTTCACTGGTTGTATTTTCTCTTCCCTCCTCCCCCCTTTCCCAAATGAAGGCTTTCTCGGTTTGATAGCTCTCTGTGGTGCTCATCAGCACCATAACCACACTAAGGAGCCGTGATTATCTGAGCTTGTTGCGGATATGCCATGATACATGTAAGAGAATAAACTTGGGCTCACCAAATTTTGTGTAGTCTCTGCTATTACCAGCTGCATATGCTTTCACATCAGGGCTTGGATGTCTTTAAAACACAGAACTGTTCATAAATATTTACTAAAATATGCATTTTTCTGCCTTCTGGTTTCCATGCCTTTGAAGCCATGCTTTTGTTGTCCTATGCAACAAGTAGAAAACCACTGGTTCTTTGGCAAAGGCTGAGATTGGTATATGATCCCCCGAGTAATAATGTGGGGTTAAAGCATAATCAAAATGGCAAATAAGAAAAAGATATCAGTCTTGCAAAGTTGCAGGGTTGAGCTAGGGGTTTGCAATACATTCACAAGGACTCGAGGATTAATATAGTTAATTTTGATTTTTTTTTTCCAGTAATTGAAACCTTGATTCTTGGTGCAGTTGCTATTCCCAATGTATATATTTTACTAGCTGAAGAGGTTTAGTGTCTGCGTGCTGTGGGGACAACCAGGCAAAGTGAAGCGGAGAACTTAAATTGTGTTTGGAAGAAGAAATAATTAATCTGAAAAGTGAGCTGGACAAAGGTGGTGTCAGCAGTGTTTGTGGGGTTTTTAGTATGTTTTTTCCTTTTTTTTCAGTTTTTTACTGTCTCTTTTTCTGTGTGTGTTCATTCTTTCCAAAGTTTACCTTTTACTGCTGACTTTTTTCATTGGTTTTTCCTCATTGCTGCTTTTGCCCAGGCAGACTTTGAGCCGCATAAAGGAGCAGCACCTTCCCTCTGTTAATGTGCAGGTTGTCGTGCCAGCTCCTGGCAGCCCAGGTGGCAGGTCTGGGTGGTGGGGGTTTCCAGGGGGTATCTGGGGTAGCTGTTCTGGGGAAGGGCAATAAGAGCCTGGATGGCAACAGGCAAGTATTGAAATGTAGCACTTGTTTCTAATGAATTTCATCCTGTTATTTCCACCCTTCTGCAATTTGCCAGTGTTGTTTGAGTTCTTTCTCTGTCCTTCATGTAATTGCAGCCCCCAAAGCTGACAATATCGGCAAGTTTTGTGAGCCCATTCTCTGGTCTTGTCATTAGTGCAAGCGGTGAGTGGCACAGGATAGACAGGGCCTTCTTGATGTAGCCTGTCCGTTTTGCTGCTGAATCACAGATAACCGCGCTCGGCGTGTGTTTACGCCCAGCCTGTTGCAGATTAACCCGGGTGCATTCCTCAGCCTGCCTGTGGGAATGCAGTGTCTGCATGGAAGCTCTGGACAAGAGGTTAAGTAGCTCTTACCCAGCAGAGCTGTACAAAGCAATTTGCTTTTGGAGGGACGTGCTACGATCTTTCCAGCTGAGTCCTGCACTGCTCTCCCTGCCTGGGGCTGACTTTGCCCCATGCCTCCAGCTCTGCAGCAGCAGCTGTGACGGGGCAGCTCAGCCACTGCCCAGTTTTGTGGGGCTTATGGCTGGGCAGTAGGCTAGTCCTGTTTTCCCCTTCGAGCCCATAAGCTGGCTCTGGTCTAGACGGGGGGAATCTTGCTGCTGGGACTGACTTGGGTCCAACTGCATTTGGACTCTGCTTTATCCCAGGACTTGTCTGTGCCAGCTGTGAAAACAGCTTTAGCTTTATAAAAAAAAAAAAAAAAATCCTGAGTTATGCAGCCCTGCTGTGGTCCTCAGCAAAATAATCATTGCATACACTGGTTAATTGTTTATCCATTAACTGACTGCATCAATTAATCTGACAAGAGGAGCCCGGCTGTACCTGGCACAGCAGGGAGGGGAGGAGGAGGGAGGATACACATACTTTCTGTGTCATCCACGTGCTCTTCCTCCAGCCCTGCTGATGTGGTATTTGTCTGCTGGGTTCCTTCAAGTGTAATTGCTGGTACGGCACATGCAAAGTGTGCTTGGGCTTTTCTTCTCTTTGGCCATGCAAACCTCTTCTTTTGGAAAGTGCATTAAGTTTCCATGAAGCAAGAACATCTCTTCAGACTTAAAAAACAAAACAAAAAACCAAATCAAAAAACAAACCCCAAAAAACAAACAAACCACCAAAAAAACAAAACAAACAGAAAACAACAAAAAAAACTCCACCAACCAAACTGTGCTTTGTTTCCAAATGGGAGTACAGACAGAAGAAATACAAAGCAAGATGCTGCTTTATTTCCAGCTAGAGACAGACAAAAAATTTCTTTGCATGGGCTTCCTACTGCAGGGATGCTGTGCGAACTTGGTAGAACAGTGGGGTAATATCAGTGGCGTGATTGTCCTGCCTTTCAGTCTATCTCTGTCCACAAGGATTAATGCAAATTCCTTTTTTTGCCCTCCCTGGACAGAAGGGGAATGAGGTACTCAGGGGTATGCTTGTGTGGGTTTGTGTTTGGATTATTCAGACAGGTGTCCTGAAGCGATGGGCAGGTCCAGCGAGCCTCTGGTCTGGTCCTAAAGCCTTCTGTGCCCTGGTGACATCTCCAGCCACCAGTGGAAGGTAGCAGAGCCACCAAGACCCTCAGAGGTGTCACTTCTGAGATGAGGCTGTTGATTCTGTATTTACTTTGGTATAAGAGAAGAGATTGACCCAGTTTTTCTTGATTCAAATCTGCGTGCAAATAGAATATTTTTTTCTGAAGGCAACTGATTTTAACGTGTTTTTGAGCTTACATGATATCAGCCTTATGTAGTAATAAAATTATGTGCTTGTTTCAAGAAGAAACTATAATAATGTTCTTTCAAAAGCAGCTAAACACATGAATTATTAAAATGTTAAATTATTTCCAAATTACGGCATATCCAGTTCTTTTATGGAGCTCATGCAAGAATAATTGCACAGTGTTCCTTGCAGGACTTAACATCAGGAATGTTGCACTTAATTATTTTTCTTTTTTTTTTGTTAAAAAAAAAAAAAATCATTCTTTCACACAATGCAAGAGCTTCCATGGCTATAAATGGGCATCCTTGTACTGGCTTCTGTAAAATGTTGCCAGTTTGTCCCGTCTGTGTTTTTTCAGCATAGCTGTCAAGCTGTGACATTTGTTGCAGAGCAGAACAAAGACTGAAGGGACTTTTTATCACGTAGATGCCCAGGAGCTGGAGCTCGGCTGCCTGCAGGGACCAGCAGCTGGGTCCCAAGCCCCACAGTGAGTTGCAGAGCCTGAGGAAGGAGAAAGAAGCAGCTTTGCAAACTTAAAAGCGCTGAAAGCTTGCATCAGTGTTAGTGGATGTGCCTTGCATCTTGATTTTGTTTTTAAGGTGTTTTCCTTAATTTTTTTTTTCCTTCTTTATCCTTCCCTGTTTTTGTCCTGGCTCAGGCTCCTGCCATGGGTGGATGGGGATAAAGGTGGGCAGTGCTGTTGTCGTCAGTGCCCAAAGATCTCCAGATGCCACTGCCTGACCGCCCCAAGCAGACAACAGCCTTCTCTGTGCCTGCTGTCCCTGTCCTGGAGGGGTGGTGACCTGGTTCCCTGCAGCCCCCAGGGCTGTGTAAGGGCTGTGAGCTCCCTGGGCGGCTGTTGGAGGGGTGAGGCCAAGCTGCAGCATCCTCCCGTGTTCTTCCCAGGCTTTCTGTGGGCGTTGGGGTGCCCTGACCCTGATCCCCTCCATTGCTGGGAGCCCTCGTGGCTGTAACTTTTGAGCTTTCTAAGAGGATGGAGCCATGGGAGAGATCGAGACTTGCAGATACCGGGGAAGTCACGTAAGGTGCATAGAAACAGAGGAAACCATAATAATGCTGGGAGTTTATATCACTATTGCAATCAAAGGAAGAACACAATGAAGTGCCCACTGATTTTCTGAGAGAGCTTTTCCTCCGTGCAGGCTAACCTGGGAAGCAGTGTCGTGTGAATTAGGTATAGGATTTGGCCAGGCGTTAATGTAGTTTGTGGTTTTTCTGGTGTCATTATTACAGAGATCACTGAGATGATCAGGTGAGTTGAGCTTCCTTCCTTTCCCTTTGAAATCAATATGTGAAGCCTTATCCCTAAGATGCAACCCACACCCTGCAGATTTTTGTAGCTGGAAAGTGAAATATTGTGTGTTTTCCATTTTATAGTAGAACTGGAGTGAATGAGTCCTGGGCTTGTTGGCACTGGGGGAGAATTTGTTTTGTAGCCTGAAGCTCCCTGGGCTTTTCCGCTGCTTTGGGCGGTGGTTTGCTGTAGTTGGAGGGCTGGGTGTTTTGCATCAGGTGTGTAGGATGGCGATAGTGGGGATGAATGTGGGTAAGGGGCTGGAGGGAAGATGGGGCCATACGCTGCTGGGCGTTTCCTTCGGCTCTGCTCTGCTAAGGAGCTGTGGAGAGAGTGCTGACATCCCTGCTCCTTCCTTTCCCCAGCCCCCTGTGCCTCTGGTGCACGGGTCCCCGAGATGTCGCTGAGAGATGAATGCCATACAGGTACATCGACGCTGAAGAAGATCGCTGCAGACATGAGCAACATCATCGAGAGCCTGGATACCAGGGAGCTCCACTTTGAGGGGGAGGAGGTCGACGCGGAGGTGCTAAATGACCCAAAAGGTGCCAGTGCATTAACACCCATATGTTCTCACCCCATGTCCTGCCTGGATTTAATAACTGATAATCTGTTGACAGATGGGGTAAAACCTCAGCAGTTTTACCAAGCCCAGTCATTGGCCCTGTTTTAGGACCGGGAGGCATAACTTGTAGCACTTGAACTCTTCACATCAAGTCCCTTCTGTGAAAGCTGGTCTTTAAGCTCTCTTAGATAAAACCTGGTCAATTTTAGTGGAGTTAATGCTGCTGTATAAGTGCTCCCATGTTAAAGTATTGAAGCTATCTGCTGTCTTCCATGCCCTTGTTGATGGTTACAAGGCTGTTGAGCTAACGGGGTTTGTGGTCCTTCCAGCATGCATTCCCTTCTCTGCCATCTATCACACCCGTGGGTTCAAAGAGCCAGGCACACAGACGTACCTCACGGGATGTCCTGTCCGAGTGCGTGTGTTGGAAGTCGAACGCTTTACATCTACAAAGAAGGTTAGGACTTCCAGAAATTTCATTTAATTTCTGTAGAACTGTATTAAAATGCTGCTTGTGGGTTAATTTTGCATGGGCTTGTTCATGGGCTGAGGAAGCAGG
The DNA here is from genome assembly GCF_000699245.1 of Pterocles gutturalis. Lineage (NCBI taxonomy): Eukaryota > Metazoa > Chordata > Aves > Pterocliformes > Pteroclidae > Pterocles > Pterocles gutturalis. Next base: position 51,155 of record NW_010120184.1, on the reverse strand, counting down.
GATGCTCATGTCTCAGAAAAATGCTTACAAGAAAAAGTTTCCTGTTGATAAAACTTAATAAAGCAGAACAAGAAATTGTGAGACAGAATGCTCCTTAAGTAAAATTGAATGAGCAGCTGCAGGATGAGCAGCTGCAGGAAAATGACTTATTTCGAAGCTGCAGCCCTTGTGGTGATATTCTTCTGTGCAGGTACCAAGCCCCAACGTTTACACTATCGAGCTGACCCATGGAGAGTTCACATGGCAGGTGAAAAGGAAGTTCAAGCACTTCCAGGAGTTTCACAGGGAGCTGCTGAGGTACAAAGCCTTTGTGCGCATCCCTATCCCTACCAGGAGGTGAGTGTGCAGCCCCGCAATGCTGTGGGCTTTGGGAAGATGTCATCTTATTTATTAAGTGCATGGGTTTGGCTTCACTGATCCCATTTACTTTGCTGTAAGAAGGAGAGGGCGGAAGAATTTAGTCTTTACAAATATTTAGCAGCTATAATAAAAACATTTAATCTCTACATATTTAGCAGCTATAACCTAGGGGGTGCAAACATCTCTCTGACCCAGAAGACATGGTGGGTCCCAGGTCATCAGCTTTTGAGCTGAATTTGCCTTGAACTTGGGGAAGGGTTATGCTAATGCGAATGGAAATTGTTGGTGCTATGAAGCTTTCTGCTGGCACAGGCTGGATGTGGGAGGTGTGGGGGTCCCTGGCATGGGGGGTTCAGCCCCACCTGGACTGGGCACTTGGGGTGGCTGGAAGCATCAGGGGAGCTATGGGAAGAGACATGGTGTGGGTTGACAACAGCATCCTGCTGTGGGGAAATGTGGGGAGAGGATAGAGGGAGAGTTGAAATTATGAGGGGTTTAAGGGCTGGGGGAACATAATGCCCTAAAAATAGAGCTTAGGCTCCCTTTCCTTAAAAAGGTAAAAGGAGACCCTGAAAAATCAAACTCTGATATTTCTGTGTTGTATTTTTGTTGGTGAGCCAGCTGGAGCTTCTTTTAAAGGAATCCATGCTTCCTTTTTTTTTTTTTTTTTGCTTCCCTGCCTCCCCATCTCTCAGTTTTTAAGAGTTTGGTGGGGAAAACGACAAGCATTGCAAAAGAAGGCATATGTATCAATGCATGCACACACTCGCAGCATTTTGATTCAATGCTGGGGTTTGTTTCTCCTTTCAGTCACACAGTGAGAAGACAATCCATCAAAAGGGGAGAACCGAGGCAGATGCCAAGTCTGCCACACACGGCGGAGAGCACAGTGCGGGAAGAGCACTTCTCCAGCAGGAGGGTGAGTGCCCGCCTTGCTCTGGGGGGGCTTCAGAGGTGCAGAGATGCCAGGCAGGTTGTTTGCAAACCCATATGCTGTCAAAGCCCTTGATTTATTACCATTGAAATATTTTTGCTTGGCAAACCTGGGCTTTGACAAGCCCAGCTTTAATGTCAATTCTCTTCCATGCAAAGAGGAGGATGCTGCTCCTGCAGTTCATACTGGTGAAGTTTTGCTCTGCACCTGAGGAAAACCATGATGCCCAGAGTGGTGGTTCCCCTCTTCCCACCTGCTCCAATTTAAAGATAGAAGAGGCAGTTTGCAGAGTCAAATTGCGTGATGGAGGCAGCCCCACGGCCATCAAAATCTGAGACATTTCAGTCCTCTCCCCTCTGAAAGAGGAGATGACAGTCAGATGCTTGATGCTGAAGTGAGTAATTTTAGCCAAGGCACACGTGTTCTGCGTATCTTCATCAGATGTTAACAGATGGGCCCTTCTATGAAGAGGGTGGATGTCTTCCTACCTCTTCATTGCAGCTTTGCTGTTGGCAAAAAAAAAAGTGTCTCTAAAAAAAAATAAAAAACACAACCGAAAAACAAACAAAAAAAAAACCCCACCAAAAAAGCCAGCACAACTCCCTTGTTCATTTACCCTGTGCTTATCGTTCTCTTTCTGCTGTTTGCTCCCTCCCTGGGCTTTCTGCTACTGAAGCCTTGAGTCCCAAAAGGTTGTGCCTCATGGCTGTGCAGTGCAGATAACATTCCCTGCTGTGCATGGCTTTGCTGCTCTGCGGGAAGTTTCAGGAGAGAGATGTTGGTTTTAAAAGAGGAAGAAAAATGTTTTCTGGGTCCTTTCCCCCCTTGGTTTCCTTGTGGGAATGCCACAGCTTTCCCATGGGATGTATACCACTACTGCCCACCTGGCTAGCTCAGTGCTGTGATGCTAATGCCGAAGTCCCAGTGACACTTGCTTCTCTTTGGTTCATTTTGTGTCCTGTAGGACTCAGCCCAGTTTCCCATGGCCAAACAGCTTAATCTCTTCTTTTGCCAGTTACCATGAGAATGGGAAGAAATTATCTTTCCTGTAATGGTTTATTCTCTTCCCCTGGCTGGGGAGGCAAGGCTCTTCAGTGACCACTGTCCTCTCTGTATCTTTGGGGCAGGGCAGCATGGTCACCGTGCTCCTCACCCCGTGAACCCGGCATTGGCGTTTGATAGGCTCTCTCGGTTGCATCTGAGGCTGTGTTTTCTCACAAAGCTAATTCATGTGGGTCAGAAACAGTAGGGACTAATTTTGTGGTTAAAATTCTTCTGGAACTTGGACTCAGTCAAGAAACTTGACCTCTAGCAAGACAGTGCTGAGCAGCAGGTCTGCTGGTGGGAGGTATAAACACGGATCTGTGAACAGTAAACAGATCGACCTGTTTATGCTGCTGAGCTATAATCTTCTTTGAGCACATAATAATGTATTTATTTATCCATTCAAGCTGAAAAGTGTGTCTGATTTCTTGATTGCTTCCTACTGCCAGACAGTTGGATTGTGGGGTTTTTCCTTGAAAATTACTGGACCTTATCTGAAGTCTCAATGTTTTAATTGTAGAAACAGCTGGAAGACTACTTGACAAATATCCTAAAAATGCCGATGTACAGGAACTACCATGGAACAGTAAGTAGAAATTAGTTTGCTTAAATGCCAAAAGAATATTTACTTTACAATGTGTAATTCATTGGAAGAGGACATGCAGCTTCTTATGTAAAAAACATTTTACAGTTCTTGTGAGCATTTTGGCTTAGTTGATTTCTCCAGCATAGGTGTGATATGCTGAAAACCAAAGGAAGAGAGTGAATGGCTCACTCTTGGAGGTCGCTATTATAACACGGTGATAACCTGCTCGAGGTAGTCCTGTCCTAGTTGATTGTACATGTACGACATAGTGGGTTTCTGTTTAGTTCAGGGCGGTGTTTAAGATGATAAGTTGAAGTTTTAAATACTTAAACAATTGGAGTCCAAACCATAGCCCTTCAGTTTGGGCTTTGTGTGTGGTCCTAGGTGCAAATTTGTCTCAGGTTCCTATTCTATGCGGTTTCACTGGACTTTGGTGATGTTGAGTTTGTGTGAGTGACACCCACTTGCCTCTGTGAGTGTTTTGTCGCTTCCAAAGGGAGATGGTAAGTGGCGTATTTCCCTAAGTCGATAGTCTTTTTGAAATGGGGAGAGGTGTCAAATCCAACTTCAGGCCTATTTTAAGCAAAAATATTTCCTTTGAAAGCCATCCTGGAATGTTTCTTCAGTAGTCCTCACCTGTTAGCCGCAGCTGTAACATCTCCCTGGGATGGTAATTTACTTCCCTTTTTTGTCTGCATAATGACTGTGTTTTTCCGTCTTTTGCATTATCAGCAAAACCTGATGCACCCCTTGAGTAGCTGTAGGGCTTGGTGACATTTCTGAGCAAGGGGTGATAACTGGAAACACTTGGTTTTCAAACAAGGCAGAAAAGTAGACTAAACCTAGGGTAACTGTAGCAGACAGTTCTTCTCTTTGACTTTTGATGTTGTTGTTTGGCAGGAATCCTGATCTTTTGTAGGATTTCAATTGAGTAGAGATGTTGGGCAGCTCATAGCTGATGTCGTGGCTGAATGCTGTGTGTGCTCTTGTTGCAGAGCCGGGTGTGCTGAGCACTGTTAGATGGGGCAAAGTGCCCATCCAGTGTTGAGCAGCATTCTTTGGGTTGCAAGAAGTCTTCAGATCTGGGCTGAGAGGAACTGTGTTTCTTAGAGTGCTGCTTTTGGGAACAGGCTGTGGAGCTGAAGTCCACTGCAGTAAAGATCTGTGTTAGTCTGCATGTGGAAAATACTCTTTTGTTCTGAAGACGGGGGTAACTTGGCAATTTTGATCAGTAGCATATGTGAAGCGGGGGAGGATTATTTTACAGTGTGGATCTGTCTTCTCACTCTTAGGCAGGCATTGCTTTTTTCAAATATTTTGGAGAATTTCTGTTCACGTAAGAATGTGGGTGATCTTTTGACCAGGCTGTGGTTCAAGGCGGGCTGCTGAGACGAGCGGTCCTGCCTTGCCTGGGCAGCTGCAGGGTGCTCCCCTCCTCCTGCTCTGAATTGCCCTTCTGTCCCTGGCCCCCGGAGCCAGATGTCACTTGGCACATAAATTCTCAGTTTATTGTTGGCTTTTGCTGGATTTGGCCACAGCGAAGTGTTCAGTGAGGATGTTGCTGGTAGTGGCAGCACTGTGAAGGACAGTGGGTCCTGGAGGCGATGCTGGAAGAAAGCACAGGGAGAAAAATGTTTCCTTTAAAAAAGCCAGCAAAACAACCCCCACCATTCTCAGACTAGAGACTAAAGTGAAGATTTCTGGCCTCTTCCTTGGAACTGTATTTGTCCTCCTTAGAACAAAATGAGGGCTTTGCACTTCCTGTGGTTGAGGAGTCTTTTGCCTGGACGCTGAAAAATGCTGAACTGTCCTAATCTTGGAGCACATTTTGGCTCTTGTGTGTTCCTCTCATCAAATGCAGGCACTGAGAGTTCTTTAAAATCCTAAATTCTTTGTAAAGTCAGACACGGGGTTGCAACAGCAAGCTACGACTTGCCTGGTGTGTAACCCTCGGTCCTTGTGAAGAGCCTGCTTGGGTCAACCACAGCTCCTCTGAGACGTTTTTACGTCTGATCGGCACAATTTAATTAATTCACTTTTTCAGTCTTTTATTTTGCATTTGTGGTTAATTTATTATTTGTCAGTGAGGGGGTATCACCACTTCGCACGCTGCGTCGAGGACAGGCCCTGCACTGGGAGAGCTGAGCCTGCATGTTGAGCTCATAGCAGCTTTGCAGACCTGAAGTCCCGAGTGGGCTGAGGATCCCTGGTGACCCCGTGACATTGCAGAGGTGGTACATCCACTGGCCTGCCTGGGGGATGCTCCTGCAAGCTGCAGAAATAGAACCTGCTGAAGTGTCGTCATTTTGAGATGTACCAAGTGTCCCTTGCTTTGACTGGTCAGCTCTGAATTATAAAATTTCCAGCCTTCTTGCATTTCCCTGAATTTCTCAGCATTCATCATAATGGAGCGTTTTGTGTGGAGTTTACAAATAGTTTGATAGGTGCATTATATTTTGTGATCAGACCCCAGACTTCATAGCCTTCCATTATGTTGTGTGTGGTTTTTTTTTTTTTCCTTTTGGCTGTGTCATGATTACATCTTGTGTCTTCTAGTCCTTTCCAAAACCTTTTTTATAGAACTTCAGGACTGAAGTGCTTCAAGACAATTACGGTTAAAATGAATGTTGTGGGAATCTCAGTGTGTTAATTGTCCACGCTTTTTTCTGGGAAATGGAAATTGAGGGAATATAGCCCAAAAACATTAGGGAATATAGCCCAAAAACATTAGGAAATGGGGCCCATGGGCTTGACTGTATTCCATGTAAAAATTTTAATGGTCAAACCTTGGCATGATTTTTTGTATGAGCTGCAATAGTTGAAAGATGCCTAAGCAAAATAAAAATGAGATTTGGTTGAACCAGAGTGCATGTGTGTAACATTTTGCAAGAGCTTTAAGTGAGTTTAAAACCTCACCTTAAGTGAAAGCAGTACAATGTAAGAACAACCTAGATATGTGAGAGGCTGCTGTTTTGCCTCTGATAAAGCACTTGGATCTGCAGACCATTGCAAAGGTCCCTGCCCAACCCTTTGCTATTTTTAGTTATTGCACTTGAACTTTAGCACGTTTAATATTTTTTTAATTTGAGTTTAGTGTGAAACAATTTTTTTGTTTAAGAAATAACTGGCATCTTTTCCTGAACAATATTATTCTGAAGAGTGCTGTAATTTCCTTTTATTGCTAGCCACAGCTGCTAATCAACTCTCTATGGGTTTTTTAACCCACTAAATTAAAAACAAGGGTTGAAATGAAAACACAGTGTGGAGCTGCGGAATTCTTTCTGAAATGCAGATGCTCTGAAATTTTTGCTTACATAAATCATGCATACTTGACATTGCTGGCAGAATGGGATGGTTTAAAGCTGTAGCTTGTACACCTTGCAGCTGGTTCTCCACCTTTCATAGCTTGTCTTTCTGCAGCTGATCACTCCCGTCTGGTGTGTTTTTTTTCTTTTTATTGCTACAACAATGTCATTGAAACTGCATTCTCTAGGCCTATATCTCATACTTAAAATATTCTGCTGCGGATCTCTCTGAAACCAGAGCGGGATGCTGGCTCCCCAGGGAGGCAGCTGGGCAGCACAGGAATTCAGACGTGAAGGAGATGAAAGCCCCTCGCTGCTCTGCCTTCCTCTCTCGGTTTTTCTGTGAATGACGAGCCCCTCGGATGGAAGTCACTGTAACAGTAAAAATAGCTAATGCAGCAATAATAATAATAATAATAGAATAATTCGATCACATTTTCCACTGCACTGAGGAATCTTCCTTCTAACTGGTGGAATTGATTTGGTTTTTTTTTACAAACCAACACTCCTGTTTTTTTTTATGTGTTGGATGGGCTCCTGTCACCATCATTGCCATTTCAGACTCCATGGCTGAAGAGCAGGTTGCTGTGCTACCAGACAATCTTTCTTTCATTTTTATGTAGTAGTAGTTCTGTTTCTGGAAGTGATTTTTCCTCCTGGTTTTTCTTTTTGCTGCTTCAAGGGCAATTATTTTGCTGCATGCAGTGCTCCTCAAATTGCTGCCAGCTTTCTGGTTGCAGCTAACATTTTCAAAGGGTTTTGACATTTGTGTGCAGGCGGTTTTTTTTGTGTGCCCGCTGTGAGAGAAATGTCTGGGGTTCTGATTTGTCTGATGGGGAATGCCAGCTGTTTTCTTGAAGAAATGAAAATGGGATCCAGGGCAAAGAACTGGCCTGACACTTGGGACCTCCAATAAGAGCTTGTAGGGTACACTGGTTTTTTGGATGTTCCCGATCCTGCTCAGAGAATCACTGCAGAAACAGCTGAAACGTCCATAGGTCTCAGCTGGTGCTTTTCCAGAATGCATAGTGAGAGCGGCAATAGTTTGTTAGTAGAGACTGTTAGTTAAAGCACAGAATAACTTGTTCTAGCCACCTTTTGAAAACAGCCTAAAATCACCCAAAAAGGAGGGCATTAAATTTGCCTCTACTGAATAGGAGTTACTTTATGTCATTGAGCTACTTGGAGGAGAACAACAGGTTTTTTGTTCTGCTCTGTGGCCTTATTGACATGAGAAGTTTGGGAAGGTCCCAGGAGTAGCAGAGCATAAGGAGGAGGACAGATCTTCTGTCCTACTGCTGCTTCAGTGGGGCAAAAATGATGGTGTTGGGAAGGGAGCTTGAGCCAGCGTCACCATCCCTGCAAGATAGACTTTTCCCCAAATTTACCGATATTCTTTGTTACACTTAGTGTTTGAAAGTATCTCTGAGACTTATGGGTCCACCCATATAATAATTCCTGTGCAAAATTCGGTTTTGCCAGCAAGGGCCCTGAGGTTGGCTGCCAAAGAGCAGGTGCCAGTGGCTACCTTGGAGAAGAGCCCTTCTGTGGGTGCTGGCACCTGATCTGCTGTGGGGCACGGGTGGCATAGCCCAAGGCTGGCCCTGAGGCTGTCCTATGTCCCGGCCGCGGTCAGGAGCATGGTTTGAGTCCTGGGCTTTGGTCCCAGCAGGTTTCATTGCCAAAACATGTGGTTAGAGGGTTCCCTCCGGCTTGCTGCCCGACCAAAGGGGAGAGCAGCCCCTGCCCTCAGCACCTTGCTGCACTTGGACAATTTTATGCAATAATAAATTAAAGGTGCAGACAAGTCTCTGCCATGCAAGGCAGCTCCTTTGCAGGGCTACTCTGGCATGTGATGCTTGGGGCAGGCATTTCTCCCTGCTGATGGGGCCCAGGGCTAACAACCAGCAGACTGTCAGGAATGTCCCGTTGTGCCAAGAAAAGCCTGCTCCGTCGAAATCGCCTGGTGTCCTATTTTTAGAGGTGAGCGTAATCGTGCTATGCTTCCTTCCCAGCTTTGCTTATCGTTACGTTCCTTTGCCATCTCTGCTGGAGCAGGAGGAGCTGCGAGGAAGCAGGGTGCTGGAATTTGGGATTTACTGGTGAACCTGATAGTATGGTTCCCCAGGCTGTGCTGCTGTGGAGCTCTGCGCAGACCAGCAGAAGTCATGGGGAGTGGGCTTGAACTTCCTCTCCTCCTGTCCTGCTGTGGTTTTCCTGGGAGCCTTTGGCTCCGGGGCCAGACAGGGCAGAGGCATGTGTACAGCGCTGAGCAGGGTCAACCTGCTGCCGTGATCTTGGAGGATGCTTGTGGGTTGAGGGGCTGAACCCCCATGTGGTGTGTGTCCATGGGGCAGGGAACTCCAAGGGAATAGGGTGCTCCCAGCCTGGAGCATGTGTGTTTCTTCCCAGCCTTTCTGTGAGGGTCACTGGTGGAAGGCGAGGATTAAGGCAGTCAGGCAAGGTCACACAGACCCCCAAACAGTGTCAAACTTGAGTCCTCTTTTCAGCCAGCGATCCAGGAGGGAGGATGCTGGTGGGTCCCTATGGTACATTTGATCTAGATTGTCCTGGTTCCCTGAAATGTGTTCTCCAAAGCACGTTTAAAATAAACAAAGCAAACAAACAAAAAATCCACCCAAACTAATTTTATTGGTCTTCTTGAAGATACTTAAGTAATGGTGGGTACCTTCTGCTTGCTTAGGATCTTCTATAGGTTCAGTCTTTATGACAAGTCACTTTGATGAAGTATTTTGTGGATTTCAGAATATGAAAGATGGGGGAATCTTTTTCTCTTTCCCCAGATGGAGTTCATTGGAGTAAGCCAGCTGTCATTCATCCACGACCTGGGACCGAAGGGCATGTGAGTTGTGAGCTGTGTCTTTGTGAGCTGTGGTTCACCAGGACCTCAGTAAATAAATTTTGTTCAAATTGATAGCTTTCCTTTCTTGAAAATAACTAACTGGGGAATATTTTGCCATCTGGATAGAGAGAAATTATTAATGTTGAGACAGAAATGCTACAACTTTGGGAAACAGTTTTGAGAGCGCGCTGCTTTGTGAAGCGTGGGTTGTAGCTCACGGGCTGGCTCACGGGGCTTCTCCTCTTCCCTCCCTGCAATGTGTTGACCTTGTTCTCATGCTTGTGCTATGAAACAGGCTCCTGCATTTCTTAAATCTGCATGTTTTCCTCTTGCGGGGTTACTTTTGCCATTTTTCCAGCTTGCAGGGCCAGGGGCACAGTGGTTGCTTGGGCGTGGCTGGAGGCACCAGGAGCCAACCCTGGGACCAGGGGCTGGACATTCATCAGCCATCCTCCACCCTAGAGCCATCCTGCACCTGCAGGAGAGCCACGCCACCTGTCCTGACTGTGTTTCTGTCCTTGCAGAGAAGGGTTGATCATGAAGCGCTCCGGGGGCCACCGCATACCTGGCCTGAACTGCTGCGGCCAAGGAAGGGTATGCTACCGATGGTCCAAAAGGTACTGCTGGGGCGGGCAAAGGCGGTGACATCGTGTACTCCTTCAGCCTGGTTTTCTGAGTTTCACTTCCTCAATTTACAAAAAGAAAATCAATTGGCTGAAACTCTGTCTGGGCTGCTTTGGAGCAGGATTAAATCAGATGTGACCTGAAGCAGTAAGGAGCTCTGTTTGGTGCAGTTAACCTTGGAATGAAATATGTCACCTCTTCCTTATTACTGCACATGCTTAAATGCCCATGTTTTTATGTGAGTTTTTACAAGCCACCCTGTTCCCATGTCCCTTCCTGCTGCAGACAGACATAACATACTGTCCCCATCCCTTTACCTTCTGTGTTGGATCACTGTGTTTCCTGGGGCTGCAACGCAGGCAGATGTGTGCTATGGAGGAATATGTGTGTTACCAGCTAGCATCCAAAAAATGCAAGAGGTATTTCCTGGAGATTGCTCTTCCTGGGCAAATCTTTCCTTTTGAAAACATAAGTAGCACATATCTGCCTTCCAGAAACAATTTCTTGATCTGCAAGAGCTTCCCCCAGTATTACCCACCTTTGGATCTCAGCATCACCAATGGGCTGTCATTAGTTTATCTTAAAAAACTCTGTTTTCCAACAAAATCTTTCTGCATTCTTGTGAAGAAAAGGTCCTATTTATTCATAGTCTTTCCAACATTTCTTGATATAATTTTACACAAGATTTCTATAATGATTGCACAAGGAGATGAAGATGTGACCTTCTTGCAGGGCAAATCATTAAATTGTCTCCAATTATTTTTTTCTCCTTTATGGAGGAAAAAAAATACCTCCTCCTGTCGCTAGCTCTTGGTTAACTCTTCCCTATGTTATGCAGAGCTCAAGCGTTAGTGAGGACAGAACTCCCCCCAAGTGTGGGACAGACCATGGCCAGCCTTTTCCCACAACGGCTTTGCTGCAGGCGTTGGGTTTTCTATACCCCAAATTAATTTCCCTTATATAGTGGGTTGAGTGTGTTATGGCCACAGGGGCTGTGCAAAGGGACGTGGAGGAAGACAGTGGGGTGATGCTGGGAATGACACGAGCAGGACTTCTCGGGCATGCAGAGCAGAACAGAAAGGGGAATGCTTGAAAGTGTACCCTGTGGGATGTTTGGGAGTGAAATTATGGTCTAAATAGGGAGGGAGAGGTATTCTGGCACCAAATGAGAGGTGGTGGTGCTGGGATAACTCTTTCAGGCCCCTGAAAGAAAAGAAAAAAAACTATAGGATCTGGAAGTAGATGGGGAGCTGAGGCTGTTACTAAAGATACAAGAATGAACAGATTTTTGCGGTATTTTCTGTTGCTTTGTGTGTTTCTGAATGTGCAGAAGAACGAGGCGAAGGTCAGGCAGTGGAGACCTGTGTGGGACAGAGGGGGCTGGTTACCCCAGCTACGCTGCAGGGAGAGAAAAAATTGGAAATGCCATTCACAGTAAAAAATGTGGGTTTTTTCCCTGAGTTGCCTTCAGGCTACAGTGTTTATGTAAAACCTGCCGGTCATCTCTCATCATGTGTTTCTAACAAGGTGCCTGTTGCCTGGCAATAAAAGCTTTCTAAAATGCATCGTTCATATATTTTGATAGGAGGAAAAGTGATCCTAGCATCATAATTAGTGTTAGAAATGTCAAGTAATTCCCATATTGCCTCTAGGTATAGCATACAAGCTGAATAAAAATCACGGGTGGAGGAATCCTTCTTATACCTTGTCTGGTGCTGGGGCACCTGGCTGGGAGGTTTGTGGGCAGGGGTCTCACTGATTTTATTAGACACCAGAGCCTATCTTTTCAAAGACTTCTGTAAAAAGGGGTCATGCAAATAACTCTCAAAGTCTTATATTAAATTCAAACTCATTACCCAAGTTTGTAAAATAGGTACTTTTCTGCTCAAGAAAACCATTCCCTGGACTAGCCCCTGAAAATAAATTTTACCTTTTAGTTGAATGTCTTCCTTTCCCTGATAAATGATTTTTGAAGGAAACACCTTTTCACTTCATTAGGTTTTTTTATGGCTCATGTGTTGAAGACCGGCACGGGTGAAGCCCAAGTGACCCGGTTTCTGTGCCCCTACAGGTGGCTGGTGGTGAAGGACTCCTTCCTGCTCTACATGAAGCCAGACTCGGGGGCTATTGCCTTTGTCCTGCTGGTGGATAAAGAATTCAACATCAAGATAGGCCAGAAAGAAACTGAAACTAAATACGGGTTGCAGATTGACAATCTCTCTCGGTAAGAAATACAGTCTTTAATTAGACTCTTTTATTTTTTCTTTGCTTTAAGGAGGAATCGATGCTCTGCTCTGGGAGGGGTTCACAAGGTGTGCCGGGCTGCCAGAGTGCAGCTCAGCTCCCCGCAGGGCTCAGTGCCGGGGCGGCTGCTGGGGTGTTTATACCTCCTGGGGATTTGACCCATGCCATGCTGATCATTTCCAATGACTTAATGAGGCATTTGGAGCCTCAGTGGTTGTTTGTCCATCCTTGCAGTTATTGCTTGGGCCTGGGGGCACGGTGCGTGTTGAGGTGCACAGTCTGTTTTAGCAGCAATTGCTTACAGTAATTTTCTAGGTGCCCTATTCCTCTATGCTGCAAGCAGGAACGTGTTTCTCTGCTTCCCAACTGGCATATTACCCAAAAGACATGCTAGTTAGGATAAAGAGGTGTTTAATACCTCTATGGCAGTGTACGGTATAAATTAACCTTTTAAAAAAGTGCGGCATAAGCTAGGTCCAACTCTCCTCCAAGTGAAGGTGATGCTATTAATTTACATCTGGGGTATTTTTTTTATACTTGGCAGAGCAGTACTGTGGTAGTCATTTGCATCAGTTCAGTGCTGATTTATTTTTCTGCAAACAGAACAGCAAAGACATTTGCTCTTCCTTTTTGCTGAAATAAAATCTGACTGATACAGGTGCAATTATCAAAGTGGGTTGACAGTGAGGAGCAGCCCGATGAAACATGCATGGCTTCAGCATCCTGACCCCTGGCCATCTGTTTTGCAGGTCGCTGATTTTAAAGTGTAACAGCTACAGACATGCCCAGTGGTGGAGGCAGGGCATCGATGAGTTCATTCAAAAACACGGCAAGGACTTCCTCAGGGAACACCGCTTCGGTTCTTACGCACCTGTGCAGGAGAACACGCTGGCCAAGTGGTGAGGACCGCAGCAAGACTGCAACCATACCTCAGCGCCTCGGGCTCTGTTACCTGCGGCAGGAGTGGCACACGCCTGCCTGTGTTAGCCCTGGATCTGATGGATAGAGCTGGCAGCATTTGGTATCTGTAGGGACTGACGATAATTAGAGAATTTGCAAAAAAGGAGGCTTTCTTCACAGAATAGCAGTACTGATGACAGGAGAGCTTTGGTCCTATTCTGGCTTTGCATCCCAGATAGTATCATTTTGAAACATTGCGTTTTGCTTGAACATGGCAGGTATTTATTATTGTAATGATAAAAATGGTATTTTGATGTGCGTATAATTGTTAGGATGCTTATGAATTAAAAACAGAACTGCTCTTTCATTAAGATATTTCTGGCTTCAATCTTATCCCAGTTTCTGATTCTGGAAATGCTGTTTCCTAATGGTTTAGGTCTTTGGGCTCTGGGTTATAAACCCACGGTACCACAGGTGCTATTGAAAATGTTTGCCTCTTTGGCTATTCCCTTCTCCATAGCTCCCTCCCAAAGCAGCTATGCTGCAGGCTGTCCTGCCTGTGCTCCTCTGTGACCGATGGTCTAGTCACGTCCTTCATGCTCCGAAATGCAATGTATGTCCTGCTCACCACAGTTGCAGGGCTGATTCTTGTTCTGTTAGGGCAGCATTGCCCTTCCAGGCACTCTGGATGTGTTCAGGTGCAAATGTCACTCATCTGGTTGAAAAGCAGCATCAGATTCAGGCCTTGGAGATTGGCTTGGCCGTGAAAGAGCAGCAAGTTCAAATCTGGGTGTCATCAAAGGGTGACTGGGCTTTTCGCACACAGCAGTCCCATGAGAAATCCTCCTGTCTGTACTGTAACCTGATTGCACTAAGCCATTCCCAGAAGCACCTCAAAAAATTGATTCTAGCTGGCAGCAAACCCTTACCGTGCTCTCACTGCAGCTTCTGCCTTGCAGCAACTGCTGCCCAAAGAGTTTCTGTAAATCAAAGCAAACACCACTCTGTCATCCTCTCCTGAGAGCCAAACCTAGCTCACACATCAAGTAAAACGCAAGAATATTGTGTGGGGTTGGCAGAAGTACCAAGTGGCACTTAATGATCTCTTCTTGTGCTGTTTCATTAAGCCACTAATAGCAGCATGAAATTCTCCCTGCATGTTGTCCTAATTCTTGAAACTAGGCTTGTGTTTGCTTTTGAGAAGAGAATGTAAATGACATTAACACAGAACCCTGTCCGTCTTCAGCTATGGACTTTCTTAAATTAAGGTGAAGGAAACCCAGATCTACGTGCTGTGTTTGCTTTTGCAGGTATGTAAACGCCAAGTGGTACTTTGAAGATGTCGCGAATGCCATGGAGGCTGCTAAGGAAGAAATTTTCATCACAGATTGGTGGTTTGTACTTACATATTTGGATATTGACTAGCTGTCTCTCTTGGGGTGTCCCTGACAATGCAGCACTGTTCAGAGGCCCTCCAGTATGGCAGCTAGCCGTGCGGCCAGATGGTTTGGCAGCACACGCAAACATCTCCTTGTGTTGTGTTCAAAGGCCTTTTCAGGAGGGTTGGCAGCAAAAGCGCATGCTTGAAATCAACAGCTTGGTTGTCTCCTTCCAAGAAAAGGCCTGAAATTGCATGGAGGCATCACTGGAATTACAAATATTATGGCTTGAGGTGCTCATTGGGAGTGTAAATCACTGCAAACCCAAGGGACAGGAACGTTTTCCAGTGTAGAAGGGAGAGTAGACACCTAAACCCCTCTGATGGCGCTCTTCCCATGTGATCCTGCAGGGGATCTTCCTTTCAGCTCCTCACTGCTTTGGGAAGCCTCGTGCAGGTGATGTGAGCATCTTGGGGGGGGAGGGGGGTGTGATTTTACTCTGCTCTTAAATGGGCCAGACAATGGAGGGTGAGTCGTGTTGCCCCATCTGAGCTCTGTGGCTGCGGAAGGGTGAGGCTCTGCCCACTGCTTAGCTAGTCATTCAGTGTGTTTGTGCAGTGCTCTGGTTCCTGTTTGAGGCGGGGGAAAAAAGGTGCTCGCACAGCCTCAGGGCAGATTTTCTTGGCTGGATGCCTGTTGCAGCTGCATGTGTCTTGCCTTTGGGGAGGTGAATCTAGCTGGGCCAGCCCGGACCTTGGGCATAGGGTGGCAGGGCAGGCTCCCAAGTCATGCCTTACTCATCCTCTTTAACCTTGGGCACATCTCTGCTCTCCTTTTTCTCCATCTGTAAAATGAACATTTTGCTACTAATCCGCTGCTTGTAGGAACTGCGAGGATTAGTACTTAGGTAGCAGTTATTACAAGAAAACTGAATACAGTGTAGGCATTTACTGGGGTAAGCCTGTTTCCTAACATGACCACAGATAAATCCAATGCTCCTGGATCCCCACGTGCAACATCAGGTTGCAATGCAAGAGCATCGTGTTTCAGACCCATTGTCTCTTACTTAATGTTTTATTTGGACATCTTGGAATCCAAAATTTATCTGAAACTTGAAGTTTAAAATGCTGTTGTCAGAAGCATGTTTCTAGGATGTAGCAACATGTTTTATCCAAGCACAAGTTCGCATGCTTGGTACGAAAGTAGAAGAATGAAATTCTGTCGCCCTGCTTTGCAGGAGTTAGATGAGATTGCTTAATTATTCCTTGTAATCCTTAAAGCTCCGAATCAATAAAATGTCCTGTTGAGAGATTGTATTGCTTTGTCCGTAGGCAGGAAGGAAAATTCAGCACAAATCTGTGCTGCTCAGCCTGAGTACCAAGAGAACTGAAACCCTACTCATTTCTTTTTTCACATCTACGCATTTCTTTCAAATCTACCTTGGGGTTTTCTTTTGTTGCATCTTTCTTTCTTAGATAGAGTACAAGTTTCCCCATTTATACATCACTGTTAAAGTTGGTCTCATGGGTTGTTGAATGCAAGATGCATGTGCTGGATGCATCCCCTGCCCCCTATAATACTCCGTTATTAAAAAACAGAGTACAGTGTTGGATAATGCATCACTCTGGGACATGAGCCTTCACATCCACTTTATATAAACTTTGATTTCTTTGCTTACCAAGTTGATTATTTAGGCCAGGATAATGCATCACTCTGGGACATGAGCCTTTACATCCACTTTATATAAACTTTGATTTTTTTGCTTACCAAGTTGATTATTTAGGCCAATGCTTTGTTTGTAGACTACATATGCTGTGTTTTTTCCACTCCTTTATTTTCTTAGGCTGAGCCCAGAAATCTTCATGAAACGACCTGTTGTGGAAGGAAATCGCTGGCGGCTGGACTGCATTCTCAAGCGGAAAGCAGTAAGTGAGCTCCAGCTGCAACCTTCACCCTGCAGAAAACCCCATGCGCCCACCCAGTTACAGTGTCATTCTGGGATTGGAGCATTTGTGCTGTTTGTTTTGGTAGGGATGAGAGTTAAAGCTGGCCAAGCCTCACTTCAGATGGCCTCAGAAAACTACGTGTTTTGATTTGCTTCCCCTGTTCGTGTTTGGTAGAGCTCAGAGGCAGAAGGGTAGAATTGCCCCTTTGTGTCCTCAAGTTTGGGTCACTTCACCTTTGCATTACAACTGCTCCAGCCTTCGTGTTTGGTAGAGCTCAGAGGCAGAAGGGTAGAATCTCTCATTGCCCCTTTGTGTCCTCAATTTGGGTCACTTCACCTTTGCATTACAACTGCTCCAGCCTCTGGTGGGGTCAAAGAGCTGTTGCTATCAGGTGCTTTACTTGTGGCATACATAATTTAGGGGTGTGGGAAGGACTCAGCACTTCGTGGTGGCTCTTGGTAGGTGGTTTGTGCATTACTGTGTTGTGCAGATCCTGTCTGTCATTACCACATATTGTGTCTCTGTGCTGAAGCCTTCAGAGCTGAAGCTATGAAAGACTTCCAAGGAAATCAGAATGTTATTAGCAAAAAGTCAGTTGGTATCATCCAGAGGTTTATGCTATCTCACAACAGCCTTCTCGTTGGGTTTTCTGTACCTGATACATTGCGCAGGTCCTTGCTGCAACTAAACCCAAAAGAACTGATGTTCTTGCTGTTCACCCATCATTTCTTACTGTAGTGAAGAAGTACCTGTAGACATTAAACATGATTCTGCTGTCCCACAGCCCCGTTATCCCTGGTGGAGCCCCTCTTGCCATGATCTTTCCCAGGCTGCGCAAAGCTGCTCTTGCCATAGCTCTTTTACAGCTGCTGCCATTGGTAATGATGCATTTTAGTGGGGCATAAGAATAGTAAAAGTCTGAAAGGTTTTTGTGTTTTCTTAGTACTATTTTTTATTTTCAAGGATAACTTACATGATTATAAAATGCTTTGTTTTTTTCAGTAGCTGCCTCTTCCTACCTGTGTGTCTCCTGGTTTTCTTTGTTCCTACCCACCTCTTTCCATGTTCTCATGGCTGTTGTGGCTACTGAGAGGAGGAAGATCAGCTGTGCCCTCCCTGCCTGACCCTTCTCAGGTGGAGACTCTGGTCCTGAGTGTCCTGGTGCATTGCTGTGGAGAAGGGATTGTGGGGCAAGGGCTTCAGCAAAGCAGAAAGAAACACTGTGCTAACACAAGCAGCATCACGTTCCCCAGAGCTGGACCGTGGTGCTCAACATGTTTATCACCTCCTGGTAAACATGACTTAGAGACTTGGGCTCCTATTCACATTGCTGTGTTAGCTAAGTTAATAAATGCTCGTGTTTAGTTATCAAATGCTTGTATAAACTTGATAAGGCTTTTTTCCCTGTGTTTTAATTTCTCTTTGTCTGCTGTTCCTCCTGAACAGAAAAGCTCAGGTGTGCTGGTGACTCGGTGCCTTTCCTGGCACCCCCAGTCAGGATTCCTGTGCAAAGCTCCATGCTGTTGCATGCTCTCCTTTCTTGTGCAGCACTTTGAGATATGAGCAACCAACTGCAACTGCTAGCTCTTTCTCTTTTATTTAAGCCTTTTCATCTCAGAAAACAGATTATATTGTTGGTGGTTGTACTGTGCTTTCCAGTAACACATCTGGATCCAGACTATAGAGAACATGTTTCATGGAGGCAAGTGAGGCAGACAGAGAAGCTGAGGGTGAGATGTTTGTGAACGTGGGCTGTACTTCAGTTGTTCACCCGACCTGTGATAACACCAGTGCTAGAAATGGCAGCTTGCCCCACGTGAGCGATGAGTCAGAAAGGGAAGTATGGCTGGGGAAGTTTCTTGAACTCTTGTTCTGGCAGAAGGGCAGGAGTCCAAGTGGACGTCCTAGAGCAGTTTTTGAGTCCCTCCCCTTCCAAACCAGATGCTGTCACAGTCCTCACCCTTCCACATGCCTAGAAAAAAAAAAAAAAATGGAAGTTTTTGTGTCTGACTGTTGTGGATTTGTAGTTTTATGTTCTGGCAAATGAAACATAGCCACGGGGCATGCTCACTGGAAGAATTTGGCTTTGTTTGTCACGTTGGCATGGATTTTCCTATGGCTATAAATACCTTGTAAGAGCGAGGAGTCTTTTAGTGTTTGTTCCTGGAAATGCTTGCCTGTGCTCTCACTCATGGTGTTTCTTTGATTCGGCAGGGCGGTCACTGGTGTCTAGGTGTTGGGCAGGGCTGTCCTTCACATATGTGCAGTGCTGCCTCGGGCTTCTTCAGGTGCAGTGGGGAGCAGAGCATCCTCCACAGTCTGGAGACTGATGAAGCTCTCAGTAGCGGTGTTATGGGAATGGAGACTTAAAAGACTGGGAAAGTTTAGGTCACAAGTTTAAACTGGCAGACTCCACTGCAAGATTTTAAACCAGCAACTGAAGGTGTCCCAGTGTGTGACGAGCATCTGCCATGGTTTGGGAAGCGCTTGACAGTTTTGAAAGTTCTTTAACAAGTGTCCTTAGAAACACTCCTGTGGATACTATTCCAGTCACAAAAAGCACCATCCTTTGAGCACTGCTCATTGTGTTCCAGGAGCTTCTTTGGCTCTACCAGCAGAAGGAACTTGTTTGCTGGCATTGGGTCCGTTGTGTCCCCTTTGAGAGAGGGACATCCGTATGACTGCACTGGTATCATTGTCCTGCAGATGCTTTTAACTACAGGCAAACCTCAGGGCAACATGAAATGGCAGAAAACTGGACTTCAGTGGATGTGTGCAACACTATTGTATGTGGAGTGAATCACGTTTGCAAAGTTTTACCTCAAAAGATGTTTAAAAGGGACTACTGTAAGAATAACCTGTTGATGGACTCTGGTGTAACTCGGCTCTTCACACACAAATCCTGGTACTGAGCCGTTCTCTGGAAGCTGACGAGCTTTCCTGAGCAGAGCTGGTCCTTGGTAGAGCGTAATCAAGACCAAGTAACCTCAGTCTGCATTTCTGTCTGTAGGCACAACATGCTGACTGCCTCTTAGCTTTTCCTTGCTTCAGAAATGGACTGTATCCATTGAAATAGCTGCATACCATGTGTTTGTTTTTACTTCTGGCAGCAACAAGGAGTGAGAATTTTTGTGATGCTGTACAAAGAGGTGGAGCTTGCCCTGGGGATCAACAGCGAATACAGCAAGCGGACCCTCATGCGCCTCCATCCAAACATTAAGGTAACTGTATCGGGCAGCTGTACAAAGGACGTTTGCATTCATTTGCTCTCCATGGCTAGTGTTTACCCTCAGTGTATTTGGGTGTGAGCTGGAAGAACAGTGTTTCCCACCACCACAGTGGGAACAGTCAAGACATACCCATACGGTAGTTACCGCGTCTGGCAACTTCATTTCTTTAGGTTATAATTGAACATAAAATCGCTTAGTTTAGACTTGCCAAGGCAACTATGCATCTTTCTCACAAGAAACGTATTTCATGTGACAGGTTAATGGGGTTACATCAGGTGGGGAATTAAAATTTGAGAATGTTGTTTCAGTTCAGCATTTCTGTTCCTATGTGGGTGACAAGAGTCAACACTGGATGTTTGTTTCCATTGTCAATGAACAGCATTGTACTGTCCTGTGCTGTTTCACTCCTGCTCTGCCACTGAGCAGAAAATGAGTTGTGGCACACGAACCAGTAGATAACACTCGATCCAGTCTCTTGACATCAGAGACATGTAGATTTCAATGAGCAAATAAGATATATGTTATGCATGAGGGTGACTAACAAACTGCTAGCCTGATAGCTTTATTGTCACTTGACCAGTTGTCACAGTGAAGGAAAGCATCCATCATCTTTGCACCAAGACTGCAAGGTGTAACTGGAAGATACGCACTATCTGTTTAACAGATTTGGGGAGCAGCCAGGTGAAACTCTAGCTTTTTCCCCAGGAAGCTGGTCTAATGGCTCTCCTCTAACATAAAAAAGAATTAAACTGTATTCTGAATGCTTAGATACAGAAATTACTTTGCCACAAACACATGTTGAAAAGAATCTCATAAACAAATGTCAAACAATTTGCTGATTTTAAGTGAGGAAAAAAGCAGCCAACTTCTCATTTCACTTATGTAGTGGCAACAACCAAAGAAGTGAGTCAGATCACCAATATGTTGTTTTCTTTCAGAGCAGGCTCTGTGTTTGAAAGCTCAGCTATTGTAGCTCTACTGAAAGCATGATTTTATTTGTTGAAAGGCTTTCCTTGTCCTCTTATGAACATGGTTGTTCTAAGTGTGACCTGTCCAAATATCAGTAACGGTTGCTGCATGATGGGGAAGCACCTGCCTGCCAGTAAGGCTGAGCCCGACTTGGGGGCAGTCATGTAGCTTCAGTAATTACAGCAGCCTGTGTGGAGGCATCTTCTAAAAACTCCAGTGTTTCCTCATCATCCTGAGCCACCAAAAAAAAAAGCTGGGTAGCTCTTTGGCTGGAGCGATGTAAACTGGGCAATGACGCTGAGCTTGAGTGCTGCTTTTATCCCCAGGTGATGAGACACCCAGACCATGTGTCCTCCTCCGTCTATCTCTGGGCCCACCACGAGAAGCTCGTCATCGTTGACCAGTCCGTGGCATTTGTGGGTGGCATCGACTTGGCATACGGCAGGTGGGATGACGACGAGCATCGCCTGACTGACGTGGGCAGTGTGAAACGAATGACAGCAGCGAAGTCGATGTCAGCGACCAACCTGGCAGTAAGTGAGCTTGCTCCAGCTGGTGGCCACGTTCAACACCTGCGTGTCAGGTTTGCGGTGGGGATGAACAAGCTGTGTCTGCTTCTAAGTGTAGGGTTTGGTTTAGGCGGTTTAAAGAAGCATAGTAAAGGGAAGGAGGAAGTATCTGAGTATTGGATGACTCTTTAGGGCTAGATCCTGACCAGCCCTTGCTAGGGCATGGAGATAGACAGCCGCTTTTCCCCTGGAGCTTGGAGCAGCAGTCGCAATTTGGAGACTACGTTTTTAATAAAACTGAGCTAGAAATGCAGAGTAGGCACTCCCAGAGTGCTTCAAACTTATGGATATTTGGGCCCTCAGCAGGTGCCTTGCTTGCTGAGCTTTCTGCTAGCCTGTGTCTCTATGCAACCGGATATCTCCAAAAAATTGAGAGGTCTAAATTTGTGATAATTTCAAGGAGAGTAATAATCCTGAGTAAACTCATGGGATTGAGGAATGTACCGCTAGTATTAATGGGTTTTTCTGTTGAGTGCCTCCTCGGTGCAGATTCTCTCCCTCGAAAGAGTTTGTAGTTCCCACTGAAATGTGTTTGTCATAGAGCAAAGTTTGGCTCACGGTTGTTTCTGAGCACTGATATGCATGATAATCTGTAATTAAAGGGGAGCATGTCCGTACATCACCTCCAGCAATGTCCTGTGTCTTTTAAGTCTCCAGCAGAGTCGTTTGAACATATCCCCACACAGTCTCAAGCTCTGCGCCCAGAAAGCCACTTGTTACAGAGAAATGCTGATGATGCCCCAGACACATCGAAAATTAAAGGAACAGGAAAACCCAGAAAGTTTACGAGGTTCACTCTTTACAAGCATCTCCATAAACACGGCATACACCATGCTGACAGCGTCAGCAGCATAGACAGTGAATCCAGTAAGTAATGTTTTTCAAGTAAACAACATACATAAAGCATGTGTGGAGGTGGGTGGGTGTACATGCAGAGTCACATAATTTCTAGGGTAATGTGTTCTTTGTAAGGAAGGAAAGTTGGTGAATTTCTTAACTATCAGAATAATAAATATGCATAGTCAATATGTAAATTGGTGTCACTGCAAAGCATACAAGAAGTTTTAAGTGGATTTGCATTTAGTTAGCAATTGTCATGAGGCATCAGGTGACGTAATATAGTGTATGTGATATCTAATGTTTATACTGATGGAAGATTTTTGTTCTGCAAGGGAAAATTGAATCTTTCATTTTTCAACTTGTATTTATTAGAACAAGCAGAACAGTTTCTGAATGTGATTATCTCCTCTCATAGGTTAGTGTTACCTAGCTTGAAATCAACTCACTTAAATGGAAATATTCCCAGTTTACCTACATGTTAGAGAAGAGAGACTGTTCAGCTGTTGGCTATTTGAATGCAGCTTTTAATTTCCCACATTAAAAACAGCTTCAAAGTTAAAATTACAAGGATCAGCTTGACATTTGTTCCAGCATGGAGTCCTTCCTGAAATCTGTTCCTGAAGTCCCCAGGTCCTGAAGCTGTATATTGCTCACAGTGGGCACTTATTTGAGTTTCCATCACTCCCTGCAGATCTTGCTCCTGCTGCAGGCTGGAGGAAGCCTTGCTGGAGCATCGTTTGCCTTGGCTGCAGTCAGCTCAGGGCATAGTCGTGGCTTTGCTGCTTCTATAGATCTGTTTGGTTTAGAACCAGCCAGGTCTTGAATTTGGTCCTTTGCCTGTTAGTCATTTGTAGTTTCTGCAAATTGATGTCTTATTTGAGCTCCTGTTGTGCGAGGTGTCTTCAGACAGACTCAGGCACCAGTGTGGTAGGAGTGGACGTCTTTTTTTGCCATGAATAGAGCATCTTGACTTTCTGCAGGTTACTGTAACACCACTAGAAGTCAACCGAATATAATCCAGAGTTTAAAACCCCATCTGAAAATGTTCCATCATCACAGTGAATCCAGACAGGGGCTCCCTGAGCCTCCGGAGGGTAAGTGGAGGAGAGCAGAGGTGCAGACACCTTCAGGCTTTAGCTGCCATTTTTTTTGCCTTGTAACAATGGTGAGAGTTAGGTTGGGTGCCATGATCAGTCTTCACTGCTTGTTGTTCTTGCATTGTCCTTAGCACGCCCTGAGGACATCTTGGCAGAAGAACCTTCTCCAGAAGCTTCAAAAGCTGCAGCATAAATAAATAATAATTTAAGAAACAAAAACAAAAACCACAAAAAACACCAAAAATCCATCAACAACAAAAACCAAAATAAAAAACCCCCAAGTAAATCTGCAATAATGACAGCAGGGAACAGTGGAGGAAATAGATCTGATTCTGGTGTATGATTATTTCAGCAGCACACTTCCCATAAAGAAAGGGGCTTATTACTGGAATTGGGAACTTCTGCATTGGATATTTTCAGATGAGCCTGATGCAGGAAAACAAATGCAAGCAGAGAGAGGAAACAGTGAAGTGGCTGCTGCCAGACCTATATTTTGGCTGGAGGCTTGGGGGGCACCCCCTTTTGCCCCTTATGAGACTCAATTGCAAAAGGAGTTGGGAGGTCATGAGCACTGAGCTGTTCCAATCTGATGCTGAAAGTGCCTATTTCTCCTCAAGATGCCTTTGAGTTCTGGTACGGAGTGAGGAGCAGTTCTTCAACATCTTCCTCTTGCTGTCATCTTCCTCTAAGGCATTAATTGCCAATTATAAAATATTGGTTGACAAGCAGTGGCAGCTAACAAGGAACAGATGCAGTTGCTTCATGGAGATGCCTCTCCCCTGTGGTCACCTCATGCTCACTCATGAGTCGAGATGTACAGTCATGGAAGCTGGGTCCATGGAGTGTTTTGGCCAGACAGCGTGTCCCACCCATTACCGTAGGAGCATGCAGGGTCAGGGATTCCCCAGCTCCACCTGGACTCTCACTACAAACTCCTGCTTCTCAAGGCAGCCGCATGGCATTTTTGGCATGGCTTGGCAGGGCTTGTTGGGTTACAGCAGTGCTGGCAGGGCTTGCTTTGTGTCAGCTGGTCTTGTTGCACCACTGCCGATGTGTGTTTTTGTTGACTGTTGAACAGGGTTGTTCGTGCTAAGGGGTTTTCATGGTGACCTGGTGATGTGGTTGGGTTAGGAGAAGGCTTCTGCTGGTAGCATGTTCCTGTGTAATTACTGCGCCAGCAGTTGGTGCAGTAGAGGAAGGCTGCTCTCAGGGTCAGGAAATAGCACTAGTTATAAACGTTTATGATCCAGGCCAACGTTTTTGGTTTTCTTAAGAGCAAGGAAAAGAGTTCACTCTGCACCCCCTAAAATATGTGCTCTAGTAAAGGGATCCTGTTATGAGGGAATATCCCTGTCCACAATATTTTAGGTCATTTTAATTGGGACCCATTTGTTCACCATGTAAAAATGGTCTTAAAAGATAACATTGTTATTTGGAAAAACAAAAAAAAACCTCACAAACAAACCTGAAATATTTAGTGAGGGAACGTGAGTTTTTAATTATCTCATTCTAGTTAATGAAGACAGGAGATGCATCCTGCTAGAGAATTAAAATCATAAACCCTCTAGCAGAGGAGTTTGAATTAGTTCATTAATATTCTTAAATATAGTAAGTAGATGATATATGTGATATTCCTGTACGTATATCCACTAAGGTCAGTCGCAGCTGGGAGTGGACTTCCAACGTGCTAACATTTAGATGTCACAGGATTGTGGAAAGACAAATGACTGTAAGGCAATTTTTTAGTCTAACATAGAGAGAATTCAGCATCTGCTTTTTGTTGCCATAACAGACTCCTATAAGTAACCTATCCTGATTGTATAACAAATATTAAAATAGTGAAGAAAAATACTAATGTGCATCCTGTGAAAACAGCTTCAGCTACCTGGGATTGGCAAGTCCTACTGATGCTTTTTCCATGGCAGCGAGTCTCTTGCTAGTGGTGTGCAATGGACAGCCATGACTTTGGAGTTTGTGTTTTTGTTATCTTGCTTGCCTGTGACAGATAGAGGATCCATCCGCAGCTTGAAGACTGGTGTTGGTGAGCTGCTTGGGGAAACCAGGTTCTGGCATGGCAAAGACTATTGCAACTTTGTCTTTAAAGACTGGGTTCAACTTGACAAACCTTTTGCTGGTAAGTGCTTTTGCACCCTGGAAGACCTTATTTTCCACCTAAACCCTGTTCTGCATCTTTTCAGTCTCAAACTGTATTTTTTCCTGCTTCTGAGGCACAGGTAATGAGGCTATTTTGGTTTGGCTGCTAGGAAGAAGCAGCAAAACTCTGAGATGTTCTAGGGCCAATTATGCTGTTCCAGTCCATGGGCTTGGGCTGCGGGTGATTGCATAAGTCTGAATTCATTTGCACAGCCCTTGGTGTCATATCCCAAAAACTTCAGTTTGAGGAGGGGGCCACTGTGCTTTTCCACATTTATGTCCTTTGTCTGAGGAGGTCCAAACATGCTTTACTGTCCTATAGACTTCATCGACAGATACACCACCCCGAGGATGCCCTGGCACGACATCTCCGCCGTGGTGCATGGCAAAGCAGCGCGTGATGTTGCCCGACACTTCATCCAGCGCTGGAATTTCACCAAGGTGGGATGCGGACATTGCTGTGGGGGGTACAGAAATACAGCCCCTGCCTCATCCACATGCCCTCCCTAGGCATGCTTTTTTGTTTGTTTGTTTTTCTGCTATGTTGCAATCTCTTCAATGATTTTTCTTTTTCTCCTGGACAGATTATGAAGCCCAAATACCGATCCCTATCCTACCCATTCCTGTTGCCAAAATCTCAGCAAACTGCCAACGAGTTGAAGTATCAGGTGCCTGAGGCTGTACATGCCACAGTCCAGGTGGGTATGGATACTCTCCTGCTCACACACACCTAATAGAGAGCTTGGTTTGGATCTTTCTAGTAGGCAGTGCCAATGCCTGACAGACCCCCTCCAGAACTTGAATATAAAATTGAACTCTCACAGGATAGGTGGTCAGATCATCAGTTACAATAAAATAATGCAGCTCTTTCAATAGAGATGCATTAATTTATACCTCTGTTTTTGAGATAAGAGGACCAAGCTGTATGCATTACTCAAGTTGTGGGAGCACCGTGACTTTGTACAGATGTGTAATTTTTCTGCTTTGTTTTCTGCTCCTCTTCTTATGCTTATCTTTTGGATTTTATGTTTTGGGAAGGCCTGATGGGTTGAGGTTGCCCACTGAGTATTTATCCCAGATCTTGGAGCAGTCTGCCAGGCCTCTGATGCTTCACTCAGGTGGGTGGTGGTGAGCTAGAGCCCGGCGTTAAGTGGAGTCTCAGGGCTGTTGCTTTCTGCATTGAACTTTATCTGCATTTTATTATGCAGCCACTCAGCCCTGGGGGTCCTCTGCAGTTCTGCATAGTCAGCCCATAGTCTTGTTTGTGACAATCATCCTCACTGTCATAATTGCCAAGATACCTGTATTTAAAAGTCCAGCTAGCTGTATTGAGGGCATATATTGAATACTACTGTTACCCAGCAGAAACATGGGCGTGTTGAAGAATACAAAGTTAAAATAGTTATGCTGAAGCAGCAAAACCATAGTGTGTCTCTGTGGATGAAAGATGTGTATGAAATAAGAGCAATTAGACCAAAAGTAGGAAAAACGCATGCCTTTGCTCTTTGTAAGGAGTGTTCCGCCCAGATGACAGCAACACTTGGGAAAGCTTAGTGTAACAAGATGCATTTTTCAGCGTTTGTGGGTTGCCAGGGCATTGTCTGCTCCTCCCTGCGTGGTGTGAGGAATGGCCAGCATGGTGATCTTGTGTCATGGATCTCAGGCGTTTTATATCATCCTCCAAAACAACGCTCGCAGCTTGTTGAGAAAGTCTCGCTTCAGGCATCATTGTGCTTCCCTGTGGCTGTAAATGCCTCCCCAGCTGTGTCTGTGACACCAGCCCTTTGGGAAACTTTGCTCGCATGGAAGGGGGGGGACGGGTGTCCCCAGAGTGTGCTCTAACCGCAAGACGAGCCTCAACTTTTCAATCACAGGTTTTGTTGTAGCAAAAGGTTAAGCTCTGAAGATAACAGAACTGGAAGCAATTTGCAAAGGAGAAACTAAACTGAGCATAGCCTAGGTCCAGCTTTCCTTCAATGCACAGTCTAGATCCAGCTTTCCTTCAGTCCATACTGCAGAGCTGCTGGCTCAGGGTGTCAGCCCATGGGAGAGGATGATGAAGCTCCATCGGTGACTGCGAAATGCTGCAGACACCAATGCTGAGTGATGGGTGAGCTGTTAGAAAACTAGCTGCGTCACAACATTGTTGGGGCGTTGCAAATAAGTGATGCTTCCAGGAAATGAGGGACTGCTATAAATGGCAAAAAGAGAGCAGGTTTGTCTTGTCAATTATTCATTTGAAACTACCCTGCTCATATTTAATTTATGTCAAATTGCAGCTTTTAGAGGCTTGTCAGGGTAGCCCAGCCCTGCCTATAGCCAGATAAATAAAAGTGGATGCTATTAGTCTGGAAACATGTTGCCCTGCAGTGTACAGGGAAGGCTGCAGGGTAGGAGTGTTTGCAGTGCGAAGCACGGTGGAAGCGGTGAGGGTGGCTCCTCTGCCCACATGGGTGCACCCTGCCTGGGTGCAGATCCCTTGTCCCCAGGCTGCTTGCAGATGTGTTATCAGCTCTGGATGGTCTCCTCAAGCTCCAAGGCATGGCTTTGTGTGCTCACACTGTAATTTTGTGTGTCTCCTCCATAATGCTCATCTTGGCCTGGTTTCCATTGGCTCACCTGATACAGGTGCCCTGAACATCCCTGAATTCCCTGCTGTGGGTCAGCAAGGGGCTCGGACTCTCCTCCTGATGATGGTTTCAGATTTGGCTGCTGCAGGGGATGGGGAAAGGGGAGGAAACATGCAGCTTGGATCTGAGTCCCCCTTCTCCCAGTTGACTTCTGGAGCTCCCAGGGTGTGCCTTGGGGTGTCCCTGCGTGGCTTCTCCTTTCCTGCAGGCACAGGAATATCAGCCTTTCAACAGCGCTTTTGTCTAGAAAAACTAGAGCGTGATTATTATTCTTGATATTGAATACTTTGCGTGGCCAACAGCCAAACCCATGTTATCCCCGTTTTGGTGCTGTGTAGTAGGGACTTTACCTCGGGGCAGTAACTTCTGCTTATAAAATGCAGCATCCAGTGAATGTCCTTGGCTGTGGGGTGATTAATGAAAGTCTGGCTGCCGGTTTTCTTGTTTTGGAGCTTGTTTGCAAATCTGTCTTCAATTGTGGGCAGATCAGAGGAAGGGAAAACACAAAGGATCTGTGGGGATTGCAATGCTGCTGCAAGCCCAAGCCCCTGACCTGTCAGCAACAGATTTTGACCTCATTGTACCATCTGGTTTTGCTTTCCTTTGTCAGAGGAGAGGAGCAGGAAAGCTTTTTTGGGAGGGTGGGGATATCAGGAGCGGCACTGACAGGGGCTTTCCCCTGGGCAGGGAGGGTGAAGGAACAGTGCATGGGAACGGTGCAGAGGTACCAGCTGGGAGGGAGGAAAGGAGCCCGTCAGCTCCGTGGGTTAGTCACACATGGTCTCTCATCCTCTTTCGTTTGAACTTGTGGGCTTTGCTCACCATAGCAATGCAATTGCACATTGATTTTGTAAGAGCCGAATAGCTGTCTGCCAAAGGCAGTGCCACGTTTTTTCCATCTCTCTATTTCCATTCCAGTTTGCAGTTATCAGCCAAAGCCAGCGCTGCAAAAAGATGTGACATGGTGAGGAAATATCTAGTTCCTGATGTAAATGCAATGAAAATTTAATGCTTTGGCAATGGCTAAAGCCCTTACTACTTTGAAGTCTGCGTGAGAGCTTGCATTGTTCAGGATTTATGCTCTAGCCCACAGCAAACATCAAATTTATTACTGTTGTATCGGTTAAAGAAGTTCAAGGGATGACAAGCCCAGCACAGCACTCGGTGCTGCTATTGAGAGGCTTGAGGAGGAGGAGAGGAAGGAGCATGGAGACACCAGCTCCATTGTAGGGGCTGTGCTGAGCAGCACATGGCCTTTTCTCCATGGGAAAATAGGTCAGGTTCAAATGAGCTTTGCTTTAAGTACTCTGACAGGAAAGGCGTGATATCCAGGAGCGTGAAATAAAGCATCAGTGATGAGGGAAGGCCTATGTAGGAAGCTTCAAGGTGTGTATTTGGTTTTGAGTGCTACAGTTGTAGCTTTGTTTCCTTGGGGTGCGTGGTACATCCATGCGATGCTGCTGTCGGTGGCCAGCATTCGGTTTGGGAGGCTGCAGAGTGCTCCCACCTGTTGGCCAAGCGAGCAGCCAAATAGGAGAGTTGCAGGATCTGGTTTTTGGTGACTTGTGGGGAGTGCTCCTTCTGTCCGGGTAGAGAAATTAGCTGAAGAGTCGTGTGCTACTTGACAGCAGTGTCCCTCAGTGCCACCTCCAGAGATGCTCTGCAGACCAGAGGATTAGTTTGGCTCAGGCATGCAGCACCTGGGCCAAAGGGCCAAATCCTTATCTACTGATATGCTACTGGTAATCAATTAACCCTCAAAGGTCCTCAGCCATGCCACAGCCAGCAGCCTGCTTTGATGCTAGATGGTAACAACAATGTGACAGCAGAGTTCAGGGTACTGGGGATGTTGTGGGGACAGGGAGAGTAATGTGGAACAAAGCAGAACCTGGACACAGAGAATTGAAAGAAATCCACTGGAAGGATTTCCAGGGAAAAATGTTCTTGAGCCCCAAAAGAGATCAGAATTTGCATATACTGACACACACACTTTGCAGATCCTCAGCATTTGGATCTTTTCCTGTGTGTGACTGGCCGGGAGTGCTGGTATAATGGCTGTATGGAGCCATTTTAAGGCTATTGTTTCAAAATTTTTGTCTTGACAACGTTTAAAGACAGAGGCTAATCATGAGTAATTATTCCCCCAAGCATGTACCCTGCCAACACTTAATTAAAAACTACATTTCCATCTAGGAAAATGTCACTCGGGGCATGACACTGCTTCTTCTTGACTCAAAGCACAGGAGTGGGAGTTGCTGCAGCCTCTTCTCTAAAGTAACAAGTGATAGGACAAGAGGAAATGGCCTCAAGTTACACCAGGGAAGGTTTAGGCTGGATATTAGGAAAAAATTCTTCACTGAAAGAGTGGTCAGACATTGGAACAGGCTACCCAGGGAGGTGGTTGAGTCACCATCCCTGGAGGTGTTCAAGAAACGTGTAGATGTGGTGCTTTGGGACATGGTTCAGTGAGTTAAGTGGTGTTGGGTTGGACTTGATGATCCTTGAGGTCTTTTCCAACCTTAATGATTCTATGACTCTATGATTCTATGATCTCTGGCCATCAGGGGTGGGAAGCTGCCTGCTTCAGGGATGGCTCAGCCTGGCCAAGAGCACGAACAAAGGCTGTTTCTCATATTGGTTTGACTCTCTTGCACAAAAACTGCAGGAGGCAGGGGGAGAATGTGCCCCAGGGATCTCGTGGTATCTACTTTAAAAGTGGATTGCCAGTAAAAATTCATCAAAAAGTGTGGGCAACTGAACTGCTATGAATTTTAAAAGTCATATCATCGCAAATTGGATGGCTTGTGCAAGAATTTGGCAGAAGAAATAAATGACCTCGAGTGCTCAGGACAAAGGCATGGCCTGGGTTATCAGACTGACTGTGTAATTATGTACCGCCTGTTTGTGGGAAAAACATATTGCCCCAGCTGGAGACCAGCTTTAAACAGTGCTGGAGAGGAGATCGCTGATGGGATGTGCACCCCTAAAGCCTGGAAGTGTAGGTTGTTTTAAAAGCAATTTATCATAAGACTTTAAGCAAGAACAAGATTTCTGTGCTGCTTCTATTGCATCTAGAGCTGCTCAGGTGGGAGAGGGCAGTAACGTAGCAATGGGGCAGGGCACTTCTGTTGCTAATCAAAACATTGTTAACGCACTAATGCTATTTTTGGGCGTCCTTTCTGCACATATTACCTTATTTAGTGAAATCCTGACAGGCGAGCGGTGCAGGGAAGAGCATTGTCTTTAAATAATTCAGTTGTAATGCTGTGGTGCCCTCCTGGATGGTACAGGGCTGAAGGTGTTTATCTCTTGCTTTGCAGGTGATCCGTTCTGCTGCTGACTGGTCGGCTGGCATTAAATACCATGAGGAGTCCATCCACACCGCCTACGTCAACGTCATAGAAAACAGCAAGCACTACATATATATAGAGGTGAGTTGCGATGAGGGAAAGCAGTAGGGTTGTGATGCTCTGGGCATGGCTTGCGGCCATCAGGAGGGTAGTTCTTCTCCTTGAGGTTTGGTCTTAATTCATTATGACTTTAGGCATACATGGATATTAATACAGCATCTGCTCTGAATTTTGGGGGCTGTTTCTGTTGACTTCAGTGGTCTTCAGACCAGGCTGATAGGTATGTACACTGTCAGCCTTCTGACCACAAGGTGGGAAAAAGTAGACCTCTCCTTTATAAGCTACTTTGCAAAATTGCCGGCAACTTCCGTGGCCCGTGCAATAGTCTTCCTGTCCCCTCTGTGGCTTTGCAGTGTCCATTATGTATCCCTGAGCCTCCTGCACACAGGGCTGGGCTGGCGTCCGTACAGCCTGGAGGTGCAGGCATCTCCTGTGTCAGAGAGACTCTCAGCACTGGCTGAGGGGGGATGTCTGTCCTTTTTTTTTTTTTTTTTTTTTTTCTTCTATTTGTTATCCTCTGGTTAGGTTGCTCTTTATGTAAGCTTTCTAAGGAGTAGCTGTCTGAAACCAGGACAGGAGTGTGATTAATAAGGACTAATTCATTCCCCAAAAGAATAGAGACACACATCATTTAATAATAATTTTAAAAAAGCATCCACTTAAATGGCACCCAAACCCAGCTGTCTTTAGTTGCCCTTGGTCTGAAATAAAACATGCAAATATTTTTTTTGTTCATCGCTGGCAGTGTCTGACAGTAGCTTGGCTTGCTCTTCCTGCAGAACCAGTTTTTTATTAGCTGTGCAGATGACAAAGTTGTCTGGAACAAGATCGGCGATGCAATTGCTCGGAGAATTCTTAAAGCTCACAGGTAACTTGCTCTTAACAAGGCAATTAAAGTCTTCCAGGTGCATTTATATGGTGTGGTGTAAAATAATATCTTAATGGACACAAGCATACAATAGCTTTGCCAACGTGGAACCAATGCAGTCAAACATCTGCTTGTATTTGCAGCAGTGAGACTCTTTAGTGGTTTCTTTGCAGCCAGAAAGTGATTTTCTCGGCTTGCCCTGATACAAATGTATTTCTAACTATGGGATTTGTTTAAGAGCAAGTCCTTTATACTCCGGTTCAGTGACACCTTTGCTCCATAGCCAGCCAGTCTTGAACTGTGTGGTAAGGCAAGTTAATGGGTGAGAAGGTTGAACTGGGGTTTGTGGCTTATTTAAATTATCTATAGAGAGGATTGGCTTCAAACAGGGAAAGCAAATGCATTTTGAGGATTTGACTGCAGGGTTCAGCTATTGGTCAAACAACTTTTTATGGCAAGTGCTGGAGGGTATTTCCAACTTCCAGCCATTGCAAGGGGACCCTCATTTGTTCCTTGATGGATCAAATCCAACCACGTTTTAGACACTCCTTTTACTTGAGCACACCTAACCCCATGTTAGCATTAATACCACAGGTAGTGACTTGTCTTCGCTTTGATCCTGGACAGCCTTGCTTAAGATTGGTCTCCTCGCATCAGTCTTTAAGATATATTTTCAGACTATGACATATACATATCCTGGTCTTGCTGGGCTGATACACAGAAAATTTTCCAAACATCTTCCTTTCATCTCTCATGTGCTTTTTCACCATGCATGGAGGTGTTTCTTGCAATGATTATTTTTTCCATATTGTAATTGTCCAGAACTGTGCAGGGGCTGCTTTCCCAGAGGTGCTCTCTCTGGAGTTGCAGAAATTTCACTCTCTCTGGCACTTGAGCTTGGAAATTCCCACTTGGGTGAAGGCAACAGACACCGGGGTATGGGCAGTGTCTGCATGGCCACAGGAGCTGCCATGAGACAGCTTTTGTTGGGAGGCAGTGTGGAAAGAGGAGCACTGTTCAAACCAGGAGAGCATGGGTGTTATCTGCTGTGCCATTGGCAACGGAGCAGAGTAATAGGGTGGAGTTGCTGGTAATCTGGGAGCTGCAATGCATAGCCCAAATAATTGAAATTAGCTCAGGATGAAAGGCTTGGGGGGTGGATTTTCTCACCCAGGGTAAATGAGGAGCCAGGCCAGTGCTGTGCAGGGTGGGAAGCACAGAAAAAGCAGCATAATACAATGTGAGTCCTGTGATATGACCGTGTATCAGGGACAGGTCTGTCTGCCTGGACAGGACAGCCCACGCCGGGGCTGAGGTGCAGGCAAGCAGCTGGAAATGGTGTTGCTGGTGTTTGCATTGCAGCCTTGAGGCTGGCAGGCAGCTAGCCATGGTGTCTCTGTGTGGTGTCCCCTTGGAAAGCTGCTCTGGATTGTCATTCCTGCCTTTGGGAAGTGATTGCCATGGGCCTTTTGCATCTATTTGCCTGCTTTTAGCAGTGCTACTGAGGTAGCAGTAAGTTCTCCAGGTAATCTGTTAAGATTTTCCTGTTATATAAAGTTTATATAAAGGCTGTCATTCTGTCCAGACATGAAAAAGTCTAGCACAAAAGGGAGTCGCACAAATTCTTCAGTGACCCATTTTCAGATGTGATGCTCACTTTAGTGTTACTCTAATTTTACGTCAATAGTGTGCCAGCTCAATGTCAGTGATTCCTGACTGAATATAGGATTCAAATTCTGTACGCTCCAGAGTGCTTGGCATTGCCTAAGATGAAATTTAAATTCAGACCTAAATGATTTGTATCAAATGCTCATGTTCTTAACTGCCCTGGGAAACCCGCATAGGTGACGCACAAATGTTTAACTGTTAATTAAGTTCTTTATTTCAGCTTGTACACTTCTCACTCTTCTAGACTAAATATTTTCTACTGATGTAATTAATAATGTTATTTTCTTGGTTTCCTCTTTTTTCCATGGGTGGCCTTAACTGGTTTCATAAACACTGGCCTTAGACAAACAAGCTGCTTTTTGGGGAGTGCTTTTGTCGGTAGATCTTTTTCATGATACAAACAGGCTTGGTTTCAAAGTCTTGTGTGCAGGTCAGACCTCATTAGCTGTTTCTGAGGTCTGCTGTCAGAATAAAGCTAGTTTGTAGGGGCTAGCACAGCTATAAAGGAAGTGCTGGTTGAAATTAAAGAAACGCAGGTCCTCAGTCTCGGATGAGACCCCAGTTCTTCACGATTCCTGTGCCCTTAAATCCACAAGCACGATTTGCTGAAGGAAGGAATACTTTTAACAAAAACTCCAGACTGCCTCTGAAACAGTTTTGTCCTGATTAAACTGCGTTTGCCATCTAGTGGCAGCACCATTTAGTGGAGCATCCTCTTCCTCTGGGCGCAGGGCAGGGGATTGCCAACACCCAGGGGTGCCTGGAAAGTGCTGAGATGCATCTGGCATTTTGTCAGCAAAGAAAACCCCAAAGGTGGGCTTTAAAAAAAGCCCCAGGCAGTTCTGCAATCATAGCTTTGGTAATCCTGGATAAGATGGCGGTGAGGGTACGGTTTAGTTTTGTGTGCCCAGTGGAACTGAGTTTTTGTAGGTTGTGATGTATTGATTGAATACTCGCCTTCCTGAATGATCAGTGTTTTGCTCGTGCCTCGAGCTTTTTCCACCTTTTGTGATGTTTCTGACTTCTAAAAACCAGGATGTAGTGGGAACATCAGGTTAGATTTTGGTTTTCTGCCTGTGATAGCTCTGTAATCTTTGCTGTGCTCTGCCTGGCAGTCACAGGCACCAGTCTGCGCCAGTATTGGTGTGACTGGGCTATCAGGATGCTCAAACAACCTTTCACAGTGGCAGACACAATCTGCAAAATAATGAACCTGTCCTTGCACTTCAGTGAAAATGTGTTTCTTTTCCTTTAGCTTATTTTGTTGTCTGCTGAGAGTAAATTATTCCTTCTCACCCTGAAGGTCTGAGCATTTGCTGAAGTACTGATGACAAGTGATGAAGACCTGAAACTGGAAATGGGCTTCACATTTTGCTCCCTTAAAACTTGTGTAGTAGCCTTGGATGGAAACCAAGTCGGTCAACACAGGAAAAGGGGAAACCAGGGGGACTGGTTTTTTTGTTTGGTTGGTTTGGTTTGGTGTGGTTTTTTTTTTTGTTTGTTTGGTTTTTTTTACAGTATGAAGCTGTAACATTTGCAGGCTAATATTCCCTCAAACTATCATTCCAGGGAAAACAAGCGTTACCGAGTATATGTGGTGATCCCGCTGCTGCCTGGGTTTGAAGGAGACATTTCGACCGGCGGGGGGAATGCTCTGCAGGCCATAATGCACTTCAACTACAGGTACCGCAGGCAGCCCCACTGTGGGCACGGCTGTTGGGGATACCCCTGTCACCTCCGCCCGCTGCGGGCGCTGCCTTGGGCTCCAGCTGCCACTGGCGTGGTGTCACACCAGATGTTTTCTGCACAAGCACAGTGTTTGCAAAAGGAGAAAACTGTTTTTGTGTAGTTCTTACTTAGTATTTAGCTCATTTACTTGCTGGCCTCAAGACTGGCGTTTGGAGGTTGAGGGGATGCTGAGCCGAGTGGGGAGGTGTGATGGGTAAAGCCTGGTGCTCTCTGCAGTGAAATCCCTGCCTCTGCCCTGGCACAGTGGGTCACCTGAACCTTTACACAAACCCCCTGATTCCCAGCTCCTCAGCTGCCCCTTGCGTGCAGCATAACGCTGCCCAGTGCATTCACTTTCCTTTTAGCTCATCAAATCAGGACATACCCCAAGGTTTCTGCCCTCCCACTCGACAGTCATACTCTCCTTTAGGCCCTTGTAAATTGTGGCTTTTGCTGCGGTTCCTCCCAGCAGCATCCCCATCGCCCTGTGGGTTCATTAGCTGGGCTTTGCCTCCAAATCTGCCGTTTTGGCTGATACTTCACCTGGCTCTGACCATCAGCCCTGCAAAGGCAACAGCATCGTCCCCAGCACTGTTCCTCTGCTCCAGGGTGGATGTTTTTGGGGCACTCTCAACCCAGCAGGTCTCACAGGAAGGACTGAGACATAGCGATGCCAGGCAGCCCTGCGCTAGGAATGGGGTGTAAGGGAAGGCAAAATGACCCAAGACAAGGTGTTTTTACCAGGAAGCTGCTGTATTGCAGTCTGGCCAGGGCGCAGTCAGTCTGCAGAGACTACTGCTGCCTCTGGAGTGAAATCTCCCTTGTCTGTGCCCAGAAGGACGAGTGAGGCAGCAGACGTACCCAGAAGGAAAGCAGAATGTCTCCCAAACCAGGGCCTGCTGCCTCCACTTTCTTATGCAAGGGCAACAACAGGTCTTTAGAAATTGCCCTTGGGATGGGTTTTTTTAAATGAGATGCTGGCTGTGGCTTTTCCAGCCCAGCCCTAATCACACAGACTCCTGACCTGGCATTCTGCACAGGTTGACTTTACTTAATGTGACTTTGCATCCGGACCTGTGGCACAGATGGTAGCAGCCCTGTTTCTAACACATTTATCATCATTCCAGTGTGCTCTAAAAGGCAAAAATGCTCCCAAGCTCCTACACGGATTGGTATGAGCTCCTTTAGGAAATGAGCAGTCCTTGATACATCAACAGCCGTTTGGAAAAAATGTGTGCTCTGGAAGCAGTGCCTTTCTTCTGCTCGCATGGGGTGCTTAAGAGGCATCTGTGTTTGTCATTTACCTTGCCCAGTTCTGCTTCAGCATATGCTGTTGCCTGGAGTTGTAGTTGTGCTGACGGCTGCCTACCTTCTTTCCAGGACCATGTGCCGAGGAGAAAACTCAATCCTGGGCCAGCTGAAGGCAGAGGGTAAGAGGTTCCTCCCTTCTATGTTGTTTAGTCTTGGGATGCTGCTGTTTGATGGATACATCTATAACACGTAAACCAGATTCTTCATCTTATTAACATGGGCTTGCTGTAGCCAAGGGGTTCAGGTGTGGGCTGGGGCATCAGCAGCAGTGTGTGCGATGGGCTCATGGGGCTGGCAAGTGACCTCTGCCGTCATCCCATAGTAAGGGCTTTCAGGTCACACTAGCCTTGGCCGGCAGTCAGGCTTTGCACTTGGATTCAGCCCAGATCTGGAGGAGGGAAGGACCCCAGGGAGGAGCACGGTGTGGCTGCAGCTGCTCAAAATTGTGTGATTTGGAAAACGTCCTGTTCTGGGAGCAATGAGCCCTCTGCCTTCCCCCTGCCCCCCGTGAATCCCATCCTGGGCTTTTTGTGGCAGTTGTTGAACACGGAGTGGAAAAAACTGCCTAAGCAAGATTCTGTTTCTGAGTTGCTTCCTCGCCATGAGGATGCTGGTTTGAATTTGCTCCGCTGGGAATCAGAGCACCACGAAAACCCATGTATCGCAAATACGAGGGGCATACATAATGCCTCATTTGTTCTAGATCTTTGTGTCAATCTAAACTGCAGACAAGTACGTTAGGACGTATTTTCTATACTGTGCATGGACGAAACACCTGCTTCCAGCCTCCTTTCTGCAGGATCTGCAGAAAAACAGTCACATAGTCCAGTTATTTTAAGATGTTCCTATCAGTTGTGAGCGCTTGCATACTGCACAAGGGAGATTTGGGTTATTTTTCACCGAAGTGCAAATATCTGAGCAGGTAGCAGATCAGAGCAGTGCAGAGAGCGCACAGGCAGCATTTAAAATCTATTTTTACAGTAACTTCTTTCCGTTGCTGGTTTTTTCTTTTTTTTAAAAAAAAGTAAAAATTGAACTGTTATTCCTATGGGTCTTTATATCAAGAGAGCCTCTTCTCTTTCTTCTCTCTTCCACCTCCCTCATCCCACTGTATTTGTTCTCTTTTACTTTTCAGTGGGAGATAAATGGATAAACTACATATCATTCTGTGGACTTCGAACATATGCAGAGTTGGAAGGAAAACTAGTCACAGAGCTCATCTATGTTCACAGCAAACTACTTATTGCTGATGACAACACAGTCATAATTGGTGAGCAGGGGGCTTGCGGGAGGGGTTTGGGCCACTTGATTATACCTGGATTAGTCCCTTCACTTCTCTGCCCTGTACTGAGTGCAGGCTGCAGTGCCTTGTGCTTTTCTATGTTGTGATTTCTTCCTTGTAAAATATTTTGCTGTTTTTTTTAAAAAAAAAACCAAACAAACCCTCATAAATTCATCAGGAGGGTAGGTAGGAGGGAGGAGAGGATTTGGAGAGTTGTCATTTAATTTGTTTTTCTAAAATGGTTTTAAATCTTTGTGTAACAGAATCCCAGTGCAGGGAATATTGTCCATCTGTCTTGTATCAAACTGTGCTCCAGCAGGAAGACTTGTGAGACTTGTCATCTGTTCCTTAAAGAACAGAATGTGCCGTAAAATTTGGAAGGTTTGGACAACATGTGTCATTTATCAGCTCCATTTCTGAAGAATGGGGAAGTATGTTATAACAAGTAATAGATATCATTTAATCCATTTCTTTTACTATATTTATTATGAGACCATGAAGCAAGGACATCAGGCTCAGAGTTACACATTGCAGCAGAAAAGCAGAATTTTAGCCTGCTTCTTTAAAGAAACCCTTTTTGATCTGTTAAACCGGCAATGAGAACTTTGCCGAAGAATAAGTTAATACCAGATTTTGCAAAACTCAAAATACTGCCCTCCTCCAAAGCAGCAGTTCAGCTGTAGTCTCAGATGACCTGTGGTCAGGTTTGTTCCTCTGTTACTCTCTTGGGGATCAGATCCTGTGTCCAGTACACAGAGCAACCCAGAGGTGGTTTTATTATTACAGCAGGAGCAGTGATGTTGCAACTGTGGTGGTCTGGGGGCCCGAGACAGCTCTTTATTTCTATTTTCCATGCATATAAGCCTGTGGAGTGATTTTTATCCAGCTTGTGCATCCATGCTGGCTGGTGAGGTGATGGGGAGCTGATGTTGTCCCTTTTCCACCTAACAAAGAGACAGTGCCTGGAAATAAAGTGCTAATGGGGCCCCTGTGCAGGAGGATGAGGTGAAAGGATGGAAGGGGCTTGCCTCGGTTTTCTTCGGGAGGTGTTAGCTCCCTGTGAGTTCATTGAGTCACTGGGAAGGCTCAATGGCTAGCCAGTGCCTGGGTGTCTCTTATGGAGCTGGGGGCTGTGTCTGGAGCTTTTTTTGTTGTTGTTTGGTCATTTCTGTGGGTTAATGACCTGCTGACTCCTATCGCTGGCTGCATCTTGCTGTTCCCCTGCAGCAAACAAGTGCTGTGGTGTCCCCTGCCCCTTGCCTCCTGGCATCTACGTGGGACAGAGAAAACTGGGGGATAAAGCCCCAGCTGGTCTCCAGCAGTGCTGTGGGTGTCAGACCCTGCCTGGCATGTGCAGGCTGGGAGCTCCCATGGAGGTGCAGCGTCCAAACCTTTACGTGCATTTTGGAGGGGGACCACCTCCCCGAAAGGCAGGGCCAGAGCCATGCAGTAGAAGTACAACAGGGGCAATGTCTGCTGCTGTCCAGCAGCTTTGCTGGGGACCATAGTGGTTATTTTCCGGGGTGCAAGTGCAGAGCTGTGCACAAGACACTCGGGGATCCCACTGCCAGGGAACACATACCCCCTGCACCCCTCTGGAAAGTACCCCTCTCCTTTCTGGGGTCTGGGTTTTACACAGCATGCAGTAGTGCTGCAGCAAACACAGGGCAAGGAATAGAGAAGAAACATCTCCCGTGGTCGGAAGGTCCCGCAGAGCCCCAGGGGCTGTTTCTGCCTTGCTGCGTTAGCAGGGACAGTGCCTGAGCTCTTGTGTCTGCGGACGCAGAAGTGTGGGCTTGGCAGAGCAGGAGGGTCTGGGTGTTGGTTACCCACAGCAAGGAGATAATGTCCTGAAAATCCCCCTCCTGAAAAACTCCTATCCTCCAAATGCAAATGAAAAACTTCACTCCTTTACACTACTAAAGATAAGAGCAGATTTACCCGTGGAGCCCATCCTTCGTCAGGCAACTTGGTATCCAAACCAAATGCAGGAAAGACATTTGAAAGCTCTGGCATCCTTCAGCAAAAGCATCTGTGAAGTTACAGAGGGAGTTAACTTTTTAAAATGCTGGCCTTGGCTTAGCTGTGCTTTAAACTTCTTCCAAGCCTGGAGCTTTTGAAGCATGCAAATATTAAGGCTTTTTGTCCTTCCTGTAATCGTGGCTCTCAGGATCTGTGTTTCTGTAAGGAAGGTCCCCTCAGGTTGAGGTTTTATGTAGCAAAGTCATAGCTGGTCCCCCGTGGAGATGAGGGATGGGGAGGGCCTGGGGAGTGGTGGGTGATGATGAAGAGGATGCAGGACCATCTCATGCATCACTGGTGCTTGGTTTTCCCCCTTGCCAGGCTCTGCCAACATCAATGACCGCAGCATGCTGGGGAAGCGGGACAGTGAGATGGCCATCATTGTGCAGGACACTGAGACCGTCCCCTCTGTGATGGATGGGGAGGACTACAGTGCTGGGAAGTTCGCCCAGTCCCTCCGGCTGCGGTGCTTCAGGTGGGATGTGTGGGGCTGGCTGTGCATGGGCAGCGAGCAGGGATGCAGGCAGGGCTTGCTCAGGCTTTTGTCTGCCCGCAGCCTTTCAAACCGACGGGGCTGCTGCTGTCTGCTCAGGTTTAGCACTGCTGGCCGGGATTTAGTCCAGAGTTTTGCAGCTGTTTCACTGGCGTTAGCCTTTCTCTCACTGCTTCTGTCCTCAGCAGCTTGACTTACAAACAGTTTTGCTCCAGGATTTTGCTAGCAGAACTTATAAACAAGACAGTGATATTTTGCTTTCAGATCCTCTTTTCACGCCCTCTCAATTTTGGGTGGCGATGTCTCTTTCTAATGGGAGTTTCTTCACCCAGAGCCACCATCTGGCCCACAACACGGCTGTTTCTTCATTAAGACCTTTTTCTTTTTCCTCTTTTTTTTTTTCCCCACCCTGTTTCCCATCTGGACAGTTATTGCCCAGAAACAAAGGA
This sequence comes from Pterocles gutturalis, assembly GCF_000699245.1. Lineage (NCBI taxonomy): Eukaryota > Metazoa > Chordata > Aves > Pterocliformes > Pteroclidae > Pterocles > Pterocles gutturalis. The sequence goes on along the minus strand of NW_010120184.1, from coordinate 10,250 downwards.
GAAACCCAGGAGCATTAGGGCTGACAGACTGTTGCAGGGGATGGGAGCAGAGGGGTGCTGGGAGCACACAGGGTTGGCAAGTCTCAAGTAAAGTTCTCCTCTCCCAGCGTTTCTCAAGAGGGGAGCACCCGGTGCTTCAGCCTCCCTGAGCATCAATCCCTTGTTCTTCTCAGGGTCAACCTTGGTGGCTCCGATCTCAATCCGGAACACCAGGATCCCGTCTGTGACAAATTCTTCAAGGAGGTGTGGATTTCTACAGCAGCTCGCAATGCCACCATCTTTGATAAGGTGAGGAACGTGGCGCCTTTCCCTTCCCTCCTTCCCACACGGCGGCAGCAGGTGCCAACAGGAGAAGCAGCGCTGGGAGGACACGGGCAGCAGGTCTGGCTCCTGGAGTGGGTCAGAGATGCTTTGAAGGAATGAGGAGTGTTGGTTGCAAGAGCTGTGAACAAGAGATTGGAGTCTGTGCATCCTCAAAGAGTGACAGCAGCCTGAGAAGGCAGTAGTTCTGATGTCTCCTTTTATTTATGTCAGCTCCATTGAGTCATCATGGTGTACTTAGTACTTCTAGTTGTCCACAGCATACCTGGAGTAGAAGCAAATTCTACTTCTGGTTTCTAATGAGCTTTTGCAGGAAAAGCCCTGGAGCTTCCCCTCTGCCTGCTCCAGCTTTATCACAGACAGGCACGTACCTCTTCCCTCCCTGATCTCCAGGCTTTTCATTAAGTCACTCCCATCCTGGGGAATTTGTGTTCAGTGTTTTGGTCTTTCTTGGGAGCTGTGTGTTGCCGTATTTCCCTGCACTGACATGCCACTTCTTTCTGTTTTGATCAGGTTTTTCGATGCCTTCCCAATGACCAGGTGAATAATTTAACCCAACTGCGTGATTTTATCAACAAGCCCAAACTAGCGAATGATGATCCTGCGAAAGCAGCAGAAGAATTAAAAAAGATTCGTGGGTTTTTAGTACAATTCCCCTTTCGTTTTCTGGAGGAAGAATACTTGCTTCCTTCTGTTGGAACAAAGGAGTCCATGGTACCCATGGAAGTTTGGACTTAAGAAGATGCAGACTGCTTTACGTTTTAAAGTCTGGTTCTCTAGAGACTAGTTGATGAACGATATGGGATTTCGGAAAGCTTTTTATTGCTAAGGGAGGTGAAAAAGATCTCCACCAAACTAATGTGCCTTTCTTAAGGATTTTGGTGGAGGAACTTGAAGCAAATTGACACTAGCCAAGGAGAGGAGCAGAAAGACCTGGAAATTATGCTGAATGAGAAGTTTAACCTCTGAAGGAGTTAGTTCTTAAGACACATTCTGAGCACCTGAAGCATGCAGGCCACTTCCTAGGATAACAAACCAATCCCAGTCGATGTTGTTACTACTGCCAGCTGTATCCTGTGGTTGCAAACGTCCTGTGATCGTGCGGTGGCTGCGTGTGCTTCTAAGGCTTTTGGGTATCTGTGCCTTGGCTGGCTGGAGTCCCTCCATCTCACCCCTTTTGGATGCCATCGGAGCACGTTGTGCAGCTCTGGCGCTGTTGGGAAATGCTGTTTGGTGCTGCCTTGGCTGTTCTACAGCTTCGCGAATGTGGGTGTTTCACTTCTTAAATAGAAACGGACCAACAATCTTTTATCAGAATCAGGATTTTGGTCTCTTCTCCCCTCTGCGGGGGGAAAAAAACCCTGTTTTTACCCCAGCTAGAGCAATCAGCAGTCCTCGGGCGCAGCGTGGTGTTGCCTAGGTCATGGCAAAGGACAACCTCGATGGAGCCGCAGGTGCTGAAAATCGACGGAGTTTGCTGCTCTTTGCAGACACGCTGCACATCAGTTTGTTCAAACTGTGTGCGAAGGCCTCCTCCAGGAGAGGATCAAGGTTTAAACTCAAGCTGTAGATCTCCGGGGCTGAAGGAGAGCAAGGCACTGCATGTAATGGGACAGAAACCGGAAAGCCAGAGGGGGCTGAACTAAGCTCTGTGCTCTGCATCCTCCATTCCTGCATTTACATTGCAGTACGTGGGTAGACTTTTCTTTCCATCCCTCTCCTCCCTATTTAAAAGAAGGGAAAGGCCATTAAGCTTGACCTGAAGCGTCAGGCCAGCCACACTCAAACAGGGCTGATCACCTTGTAGATGGGGTGAATGCAAGGGACATGGGGAGCATTTAGCAAAGCCTTGTCTCTGGTCTGCTTTGCTATTAGACCAGCCACAAGCTTGAGCTCAGTTGGGCAGGACATGTCTTCCCAAGCACAGATAAAACTCAGCGCACCCAGTCCTGTGTTTCATTTCTGTAAGACACTTTCCGAAACTATTTACCATCTCCCTGTGCAGCAAAGTAGTAATTGATTCAACATCCCTGGGCAAAACACTACCACTCCTGGGTCGGGATGTCGTATGGTGGGTGCCGACTTGGGTCTTTACTCCATCCTTCATCCTGCGGTGAGCTTTGTCTCCGGATTTCATGTCCAGCTCCAGCTGCAGACCCAGGAGGGGTGTTCCCCAGTGGTCAGCAGTGCCGTGTCAAACACTAAGAGGTGAGACTGTTCGAAACACCTAACAAGAGTCAGATCTGGAGAATCCAGGGGGCTGAGCTCCTCTGCTGCTACTGGAGCCGGGAGATACCTTCGCTAGCTGGGTTTAACCCAGGGCACAACTCTCCTTTGTTAAAAGACCAGATGAACTGGTATTTGCTTTAGTTTATGAGCAAGCTCTTTCCTTTTCTGTTTCTTACAACAGTCTCATCTGGTTTTAACTGGAAAAGGATCCCACCGGTCACCTAGCTTTCCCCAGAACGTAGCTAGTCCCATGTTTTAGCCCATTGCTTCTGGGTCTTCAGACCTGTAAATAGGCATCAGGTAATCCTGTACCTGTTGCATCACTTGAGTGAGCGACAAGCCCAGACATTCCTGCAGGGCAGCCTGAGTCTCAGGCTCCTCCTGCACTTCCCACTGTTTTACACTCGTGTTTTGAAGATTCAGTTGCAAATTACACTCCTTTCTGGTTGGTGCCTCTGCACATGTGCAGCATTCTGTGTGATGATCTTTGGTCCAGGAGTTTGACGCTTTTAGCTGGCATGCTGTAAGCAGATAAGTGTGTTCCCTTGATTTTTCTTTTTTCTTTTTTTTTTTTTTCCCCTTAAAAAATTGCCCTGGGGTCACCCTCTGCGGAGCCAGAGCAAGATGTGCCCCAACCATTTGCAATCAAGAAAGATCAAAGGTGTCTTGTTATTTCAAATCAGTGCTCATTCAGAGCTTTTTATATCTTGATGTTTTTAGCTATTTTAGTTTGAACAAAGCTGCTAACTTCAAACAATTACAGCCTGTTAGAGAATCATTGTAAGCCACCCAGGTCTGTATTCAGAGTTGAAAATGAAGCATTCAACCCCGTGTTCATCCATATGTGTGAACCATGAAATCAAGTGCAAGACTCTTTTCTTCAGAGTGCTTGTACCCATCCTCATATTAGCAAAGATTCTTGTGATCATTAAATAATCCTTATGTTGTCTTTTAAGGTGGTAGCTAGCTAACTATCAGGGCTTCATAACTCCAGTGGCATTAAGCTGCCCTCTGCCAGGCTGCTTTGGGGAAAAACCACCCGGGTTCTGTAACACTCAGTCCCCCCTGGGATGGCTGCTGGTCCCAAATGACACAGCAGAGCCGTTGAGAAGAAGTTTGATTGCCTGATTCTGTATAAAAAGGTGCTAATTAAGGAAGTCTTTCATTATTAAAATAGCAGAAGGGCCTCACATTGGTGCTCTGTCTGGGAGGTTTCTCTGGGTGGGAACAGAGGAGCCATACTGAACATTGCTTCCCTTTGCTGCTGCTAAATTCCTAATACCAGGAATTTAGTAATGTTCAAATGCAAGCAAGGTGGACAAGGCAGCCTGGTCACAGTACAGGGAGAGCCCCACATCCCCAGGAGCTCATGGGGCCACCAAATTCCCACATGGGTACGGCACCACTCCCCCTAAACAGCTGATGGGGCTGGAGCCATTTCCAGCAAAGGCAAGACTCCTGTTCACACCCACGGGCTGTGCTGGTTGGAGCTGGCTTCTTGGGTTTTATTTCTTATATTAAGAAGCCTGTGAGGTAGAACACCTCAAGAGAATTAATTTCTGCACCTAAACAATCACTCCTTAGTCCGTAATACCAGCGTGGGTTTATTATTAATACCTTCAGACTGGAGAGGATCGCTCGCACGTACCCAATATTGTAACAAGGGATGTGGGTTTAAGCACTAGCAAACCTGGAAACACGAACTGTTTCATGTGGCATTTATTTGTTAGAGCTATAGGAAGTGAAATAACTTCTCCTAGGCTCAGACTTTATTTTGTAGTTCAACCTGAGTAGATCACTCTTTTTTTTCTTTAATTTATTTCTTGACACATGCCACTTTGAGAACTCCACTCCTTACCATATCTTTTTAATAGTCTGGTATTTTAGAATATGTTTTGTTGTATAGATGTTAGACTGCATAAATATTTCATTGTAAAATTAATGCATGGTTTAAAAAACGAGGGATAAAATGTCATCATACCTAAGAATTTTACTAAAAATAGTTTGCAGAACTACTCCAGTGCTCCATGGTAGATGCAAAGTGCTTGGCTCAGTTTCTGGTCTCTTGGTCTCAGTTTGTTGCCTGACTTGATGTGATCTTTGCTGGATTAAACCCCAAACACTGTTTTCCTTTCTTTCGATCAGGTTTCACAACATGATTTTGCAGTCCTGGTGCTGTCCCTGGGGGAGACCTCAGTGAAGGTTTTGCCTAGCTGGGACCCTGGCAGCAATAATTTACAATATCTCTATTCCTTCCAAGGAAACATTCATGTACAATCAAGCTCAGACGTGGTTTGCTGTTGTTATTTCAGTGTAACAAGTCTTCTGTGCACTTGTAGTTAGGACAGACGAGGGTTTGTAACCTGTGCACAGAAGCTGCGTTTGGGGGGACATCGAAACAGAAGTCTGACCGATCCTTTAGGTTAATGCCATTTCCTTCTTTAAAGTAAAGCCCCAGATCCACACTGGTCTAAACTGTCACGCCTCTGTCAGCTCTGCAGCTGCTGCCCCAGCTTTCTGGCAGGAAGGACATGGTCTGTAGGATGCCACGGCAAGGACAGCAAGTGGTCCCTGTCTGGGTGCAGGGCTAGAGGTGGGCATCCCTTGAGTGGCCCACAAGTCACAAATGCATTCTGACATTTTGTGGCATTGTTTCAAATGGGCCATCCCTTCTGCACAGCCGAGATCCCGCTGAAACCAGCAGCTTTGCAGTACCGAGGTTCAATTCAAGAGAGCAATCCCATGGCAGTCAATCAAGTAAAGCATGTGAAACTAAGGTAGATCAAAGTGGAGCAGACCCACAAACTGCACATCGACCACTGAATGCGATGATCCTCTTGGGGTTTCTCTTCTTTTTTTTTATTTTAATTTTTTATTTCCTTGCCTGCTTTCCTGTATTTTCCAATGTTTGTGATTATTGTATTTTTAACCTGCCGGTGTGCTTTCATAAAATCTTCTCCATGTAAATAATTCCAATTTACCTCTTTCCCGACACTTGGGGAATGAGAAGAAGTGTCAAAAGTCACAGTTTTGGGAATGTGTTTTTTGTTTTGTTTTTCTAAATTGTGTCTCTAGCTAAACTAATCAACAAAAGGAGAGCTTCCACTTGGGGTGCAAGTGCAGGTCTCCTTGCGTCTCTACCTTCCGACTGTGCTGTTGTGAACACTGAATATCCCTTCTGTGAAGGCTGCTGGAATCGAGTTTTGTATCCTTGTTTCTGCTAACGACCGCTTTCCACTCCATTTGTATCTGGTAAATGAATGTGTATTAATGGACTGAAAATACAACCGATCATCATGTCAAAACATTTGGCTTTGGTCTTGTTTCCACGTGTTTTCAGGACTGTGGCTGTGTCCTGCTTGGAGGCTGAGTTCTGCTCTTGCCTTGCGTTGGCAGTGCTGCCCCAGCAGCCGGGATGTGATGGGAAGAGGTCCAGAGTTGCAATAAAAATGTCTAGACTTGAGTCATTTGGGTTTTCCTGGGAGAGAAGTGAAACAGCACAGAAAGAGAAAATTGGACTTACTAAAATAAAAAAGAATTAAAATCCTGTTTTAAAGGAGTTTTAATAATCCAAAAGCATTACAAAAGGCACAGACAAAACCCACCTGTCTCCAAAATAAACTTGCTGCTGTCCCCTTAACTTTCAGTAAAGGAAATTCAGCAAAGATAGAGGAAAACACAGATTGCTGTTGTCCTACAGGGGCAGAAGAGATGAATAAAGCGTTGGTGGCACTTCCAAGCTCTCTTGCAAACTGAAAACATATTAACTTTGCTGTTTCTTAGGTTTCATTTCCTTCCTCAAATGCCAAAGGGCTCTCCTCATCTTCAAAACTTCCAAGTCCAATCTGCGCCCTTGATGAACACAATAAACCAAGAGAATGGAGCTGGAGCTCCAGGGTGGGTGTGTGTTGGTGAAAGGCAGGTGCCTCCTGATTGACACCAGTGGCTTCTGGTGCTGTTCTGACATCTCCCAGCTAATTATGTCCTTGCTGCATCGTGCATACAAGGTCTCATGAGCAGAGGTGGCAGCAAGCAGGAGTGACGCCGGGCACGGCGATGCTGCCTGGTGGCACTGCAGGCACGAGGGGACCATGGGGTGGCTGCAGCCCTCGCTGGCTCTGGCTTGCCGGCTTTGCTTGGTTTCTGTGTGAGCAGCACCAGAGACCTGTGTTATCTCAATGCAAGCCTACCTCAGTGGGAAATTAATGTGAAACCAGAAGTGGTGCTGAATCGGGAGAGTTTAGGTATCAGTCTGTAGGAAGAATCTTTGAGGTAGAGACCCAATCTGTGGGCACGGGTGGTGCTCTTGCTGTTGTCCCTCTCCTACACGGAGACCCAATCTGTGGGCACGGGTGGTGCTTTTGCTATTGTCCCTCTCCTACACATAGGCACGCAATGCTTTTACCGGGTGTGACTTTATCCACATCCATCAACCCATTAAAACCAGCTTACAGGCTCTGGCTGTATGCACACACTGCGTCGGGGAGGCAGGAACGCGCTGTCTCCGACGAGGGCAATGGCAAACCTTCCTCTGACTTTCCTCCAGCCAAAGCATTCACTTGATGAACGACTTGCAAAGCCTCTAATTTGATGGCTCCTCACTGAGCAGAAACGCAGCCCACGCGTACCCTGAGCACAAAGCGCAACGAATGGCTGGTATGTTTAATAGGCCTGTTCTTTCCAGGATGGATTTCTCCAGCCGCTTTTGTACTGAGGCCGTCCCTGCCTCCTCCGACAGGTCACCTCCTCTGTTGCTGATGTGTCCACACACATCCTGTGCCGGAGGCTGGAGAAATCCTCCACCCCAGTGCTGAGCAGAGCTGCTCTTTGGGCCGTCATTAGCCATTCATTTATACACTGATCTCTCAATAATATGTCATCTTTTTAATTAGTGACAGCCTTTTGTGTGTATGAAATTACTAATACTCTTTAGTGATTTTTGTAGAGGAGGAAAGTAGGGAGGAGAGAAAGAAAAGGTTTTGTGAAAAGGGTCTAAAGGCACATGAGGAGACAGGTTTCTTCTCACTGCTAAAAATCAATCTGGTTTAGTTTCTTTGCAATTGTGCCAGCTCTTCAGATTTTCAAGTACATCTCTGAAGCGCTGGTGCGGTGGAGCGAAGGTTTTAAGAGCTTGAATCACAACAGCCCTGTGAATGAAATGCTCAATTTTTTTTTTAATAGGAAAAATTAAAAGTGACAGCTCCAAAATTGGTTCCACTGCTTTGATTGATTACTCAGAATATTTAGCTCAAAATGATTATGGCAAGATTTTCTACTGAGGCTTGTGGCTGGGATGGAAATTAATTTGGAGAAAGGGGGTGGGGGGGAGTTCTTTAAAAATAAATTACTCTGCAAAGGAAACTGTTTATACCCAGAATCAGTGATGAGTTATCTCTCCGTATTCAGCCTGATCTCGATAATTAAACATCCTGTGAGTTCCTACTAGAGGACAAAGGAGAGGAGGCCAAGGGGACAGTGTTGTCACAGCTCCACAGGTTTCTGTGATCTGGAGATCACCTGTGCTCAGTGGAAGCGGGGAGCCGTCTGCGTGCTGCTCAGGAGCTTTGCAGAGCTCTGCTGATGGCCTGGCCGTATGGTACGTCCCTCCGGGGAAACCCACCCAGGGGCATTGAACAAGGCAGGGGAGTGCTGGAGTCCTGCTGGAAGTCACCCATTGGGGAGGGATGCTGAGGGACACTGGCGGTGGTGTGGGCGCAGGAGAAGTTCAGGTAAGAGCTGGACCCATCCCATCAGCTGGAGAAACCACCAGGGCCAAGATGGGTGGTGGTCGCTCCAGGGCTTTAGCCCCCCTGAGTGTACCACGCTGTCTGGGCAGATGCCATCCCACCACCTTGGTCTTCAGTCCTTATACGCTCCCTTACGTTCCTGCAAAATCATAGAATCATAGAATCATTAAGGTTGGAAAAGACCTCGAGGATCATCAAGTCCAACCTAACACCACCTAACTCACTAAACCAAAAAAAAAAAAAAGGCACAGTTTAAAAGCAGGCAGGTCACACGGATGGCTGTCCTTTAAATCCAGGTCCTTCCCAGGATGGGAGAGCTGGGACCAACTGGGATAGAGGGGACCCACAGGGTGAGCAGTCACCAGAGGGACACCAGCCTTCCCCGATCCCTCCTGCCCACAGCTTTAGAGCTCTGTCCTGCTCCTGCTGCGCTGCCTTGGGCATTGGTCTGATTCCTCCAGTTTATCTCGCAAACCAGGCAGAGAGGTATTTATATTCTCTGCTCTGGGTGGCCGTCCTTATTTCATTCCACCCAAGCCTCAGTAGACTCACAGGCTGGGATGTGCATGTTGTATGTCCAAGATAGAAACATATCCTTCAGGAGAGGACTCCATCTGTTTGACTATCATTTTTTTTTTTTTACTTTAGACTTGAAAGATGGGTTTGAGACTTCAGATTTGGGGTTTGCTTTTTTTTTTTGTTTTTTTGTTTTTTTACATTTTAGGTTTTCATGGTTTTGGACATGGTTCTTCTTGCAATAGATACATGGGTTATGAAATAAAATACAAAGCACTGTAACACCAGAAATACAAACTAGATACTGTATAGGGAATTAACTTTAGACATAGTTAATGTCTTGCTTTGTACAGAAAGGCCCCATTTTGGCCAGTGTCAGATGTGGAGCTGGGAAACTCCAGAATTGAAGGCAGCTGAAGCCACAGACCAGCACATCACAGCAGTCAGAGGATGTTTGTCCTCAGGTGTCTCATGTCTACTACACAGCAAATCCCAGGTGAGCCCCTGATACCTGTTAGGACTGTGTGCTGACCGTCACAGACTGGCTGGAAAGAGTATAGCAGCTACTAGTAATAGTAACTGTGTCACCTGGATGTAACCAGTGCATTTAATTACATGTAGGAATTTAAGCTGTGTTTCCTTGGGGCCACACTAAAATGTGATTTGACCGATAGGTCACTTTTAGGTGACATTCAACCTGACTCCTCTTGCGCCTGCCCCAGCCCCAGGAGAGCAGCTGCCCTGTCGAGGTGAGTGTAGGGATGCGGTGCCAGCAGCGGAGGGATGCTGGGCTAAACTGGGCTGCAGCCTACAGCCCTCTGGGGACCGCGGGATGTGAGTGACACGTCCATCCCCGCACCTGCTCGGACTCGACTTTCACTTTGGGTTAAACCTGCCATCGAGAAGACGTTGCCTGCGGCTGGGGACACACCGGGGCCCCGGAGCCCTGCAAGGCGGGAGCAGGGAGGACTTTTCCCAGGGTGCTGCTCCCCGGCTCGGGGCGGGAGTGAGTCCCTGCTCTGCCTCGCCCTCTCCATCCCAGCTCTTGCCTGCGGCGCTGCCCATCACTGTCCCCTCCGGCACCAGGAGGGACATGGTGGAGACCCGATGCTCTGGGCAGGGACACGCAGGGCTCAGCATCCCCAGGACCAGCTGGTGCCCAGCGATGGATTAAACCTCCCGGAGACATCGCTGCTGGAGAGAGAGATGCTTTTCAGAGCTTCCAAAAACCTCCCTGACGACCAGGGCTGGCTGGCTGCGGCTCCTCTAGAGGGTGCTGCGGGCTCGGCGTGCTCACCCCGGGAAACGGGGGTGTCCGCTGCACCCCAGGCTGGGTCCCCCGTGCCCGCAGGACCCCATGGCCACAGCTATGTGGGAGGAGGAGGTCACAGCTACATCGGGCTCCTTCCTCCACAGTGCCCCGACTCCCCTGGGAGC
>NW_010120183.1:1231-2062 GCF_000699245.1 Pterocles gutturalis | reverse complement strand
CCTTTGGGGAAATTCTCTGGTTTTACAAGAATTAAGTGGACAGCTTCCTCTTCTTTTAACAACCCATAACAAGACATGCCTGGCACGTATGAGGAGATCTAAAAAAACAAATCAACAAAAAAACCCACACAACAATAAACAGGGTGGGCAGCGAAACAACCCATCTTTTCTCTTAAAAGGGAGTGGGACATCTTTCTCAATGGACTTCCATTTAGCTGTGTTAAGGATTGTTGTGTATTATCCTGCACGGCCAGTGACTTTGTTTTTCCAGCTACTATGCAAGAAGCTCTCTAACATAGAATCATAGAATCATAGAATGACCAACAAGGTTTTATTATAGGAAATCATTCATACTCTGACACAGGGGAGGCAATAGGTCCTGTTGGGAAGGGGACCTAGGAAGTTCCAAGATGGTAGAGAAAGATTATCTGGTGCAAGAGAATAGTCATGTGGAGGCCTTGAAGATTTCAGAGATACTGTGGTACCTCTGAGTAGCACAGAAGTGAGAAGAAACAAGCATGTTAGAACAGGTCAGATAGAGGAAGGATGTTATAGAGAAGAACTGGTTTTAGAATTCCTTCTGAGGGCAAAAAAACCCAGAAGATGAGCAAAAATATTGTTTTGGTCTTAATCTGGAATAAGTGGTGAGTGAGAAGTACTTCACAATGCATCTCCAATAAGCATGTTCAGCTGATTCATTCTTATCCTGGCTATGACTTTACTGGCATTATGCCTGGAACCAGTTTGATTTGCTTATGGGTATCAGAACCTACAAAATCTTTTCCAGATAAACTACTCAACCTTGACATCCAGGTACAGTCAGTGCCACTG
>NW_010120183.1:0-1099 GCF_000699245.1 Pterocles gutturalis | reverse complement strand
CACATCAGGGGCCTCCTGCCTTCACTTAGAGACAGCATTTAAGCTCACCCTTGCTCTCAATCCTGGCCTGAGCTGCACTGCAGCCTTTGCCTGGCTGCCCACCTGACTGATTGGACCCACTGACTTGGCTGCCTTGTCCCTACAGACAGCTGGCTGGCCCAGGCTGCTGCCTGGCAATTGCAAATTGGTGTAGGAAATAACAGAAAATTCCACTTCTATAATGACCTAAAGGTATTGAAAACCCAGGGAAATCCTTCTAGCAATCATTCATGGGTTTTTTGCCCTTTGTCAAGTGATTCCTTTAAACTCCAGATATCTTTAACTCTGTACAATCTTGTTTTCAGAAGCTTACAATGTACATGTTACACTTTCAGTTAGTGTTCTGGGTTATAGTGAAACTATTTTAGTGTTTAAATAAATTCACCAACACTGCTTAACTGCATTCAGTGGTTATCTTCACAGTACTGATGATTTACAGAAAATCATCAAGATTTATACTTTTCTAGTTTCCATGTATTTGACATGCCACTGACAACTCCAAATAGTTCCATTCTCTCTTTGCTCTGTAAAGCACTGAAATGAGCTAGTTACCACCATTAAATCAGCAGTCTACTTTTCATAATGAAGACTACAAAAGCAGAAAAAACTAAAAACTCGTTTCTCATAAGTATGACTTCTCAACAGTACATAATTTGACTTCAAAAAACATTTCACTGTCATCTGCATAAGATTCTGGCTTTGAATACAATGAAGCTCTGAGAAATGTTACTGTGTAATATTTGAAATACTATGCTCAGTTGTTCAATCCTTGTGTTGCCATAACAGAAAACTCAGAGCTTCCTAAAAGACAGACACCAGATATACTGAGTTTTCTCTTATGGAGTTCTGCTGTGGCAATGGAGTGATTAAGATGAGGTTTCCTAGTTGTAGTCAATTTCATGGGTAAACTGTCAAAACTAGACACTTAAATTTTGGCACGCCTTCCCTTCCCTTTCATATGAGTGCTCATGTGTGAATCTAAAATCCAATTTCTGATAAAGTAGTGCTTTAAGCACCATCACAGGTTTTATTTCTACTAGATCTTTACCATTTATCCTAG
>NW_010120182.1:0-6817 GCF_000699245.1 Pterocles gutturalis | reverse complement strand
GGGGTGTCCGGGCGGAGGGACCCGCTGCTGGGGCAGGGGAGTTTCGGGGGGTCTGTCGGTGTAGCGCGGCCTTGGCGGGGTTTGTGGCAGTCACTCAGTTTCATTGGAAATGCCGGCACTATCACGGCTTTATTTTGGTTTCTTTAAATTTGAACTCTTAGAGGCTGTGCTGGTTTTGTTTTGTTTATTTGTACTTCAGTTTGTCCTTTCATATGGAGCTCCATGGGCTCTGCTCCAGAGTAAGTGGCTGAGGTTTTTGTTGGGTTGCCCCAGGAGAGCTGGGGGGTGCTGGAAAGCTTGCTGCTTCTGCACCTTGCAGCTGTAGTATGAAATCCAGGAAACCAACCTGAGCTTTGCACTGCCTGGTCTGTTTTACAGGAGTAAAGGCCCATTTGCCTCTTGGGACCAAAAATGTAGATCAAGGCGTGTGCCAGTATCATGTTTTTAAGTTACTAGTAAAAGGCCTAGCTTAATTAGCTCAGAGCATGCCCTCTTCCAGTATAGCAGTTAGTAATCAGACACCTTTGTCCTAAGTGTGTCTTCTTGAGCTTGAGACACCAAATGAATTTGGAAGTCTGAGAGCATTGTTTGACATACACAATGTTACTTAGCAAAACAGGGATCCCGTATGGGGGAGATGTGTACACCTACCTATCAAGAACACCTTCCACTTATTGGTTATGTTTTTGCTATTGCTACTTGCAGCTACAGTGATACAAATTTTACTGGTATTGGTATCAAGTTTTGTTTAATGATACTTCAGACACTGACTTCTCTAAAGACTTTTAAGTGTTCCTGAAAACTTACAACTACAAAACCACTGTATCACAAGTTGAAGTTTGAATGAGTAAGAGAGAAGAACATTAAAGCTACAACACTTCCTAACCATTTTCTTTCTGCCTTCTCTTTCAGGAAGATTAAGACGCACTGTGCGGAGCCATTTACTGAGTACTGGACCTGCATTGACTATACCAACTTGCAGGAGCTCCGTCGATGCCGAAAGCAGCAGGCAGTGTTTGATAACTGCGTGCTGGAGAAGTTGGGATGGGTGAGACCTGATCTGGGACAACTCTCTAAGGTAACTTCATACCTTTTTGCTCAGACAGCCAGATTCTTCTCTCCCTTCTTGTGGATGTTTTTTCCAGACCAGGTCTCAAACTCTTCTCCTGGCCAGAAGGTGGTTCATGAACTCAACACGGGAAGCTTGTGGACTTTAATAGAAGTCAGGAGTCTGTCAGTGTTCTCCAGGGTTGCTTTTCCAAAAGACTTGCACTTTTCTTAGGCAATGCCACTTACTCTTACTTTTTTGCTTTTCTTAGCACAGAGACCTTTAGGAGTGCAGCTCACACACATGTAGAACTGCTCTGTAGTTATGAGTGATATGCCCTTCCCCTCCCTCTTTTTAGAAGTACCCTGGAGATAGGAGCTCTTACCAGATGAACAATGTGTCTTTAGCGTCGTTTGGTACTTCTTTGTAGTTCTTCCTTTAAGTTCTGACTCGATCTAGCTTTTTTTGTTAAATGCTGCAAGAAGTCACATAATCTTTGTAGTTCTTCCTTTAAGTTCTGACTCAATCTAGCTTTTTTTGTTAAACGCTGCAAGAAGTCACATAATTTCTTCTTTTTACTTACTAGGTTACGAAAGTGAAGACAGACCGTCCTATGCCTGAGAATCCCTATCACTCTAGACCCAGACCAGAGCCAAATCCACCCATTGAAGGGGAGCTGAAGCCTTCTCCATTTGGCAGTAGGCTCTTTTTCTGGTCCTGGTAAAGTGGGCAGACTGTGCTGTAACTAAAGTGCAAAGATGTATTGCTTGCAAATGTAAATTGTACATTGTGCGTCGGGTGTAACAATGATTAAAGAACCTCAAACTGTTACATGGTTTAGTAGACTTCTTTAAACATACTCACACATTGTAGTAACTAATGTGTTTCCCTGTTCTGCACAGTGCTCTCTGCACTCGTACAGCCCTTAGGACCATCTGAACACTAGTAATGTTTTATTGATGGTGACTACCAGGCTTGTCCGAGATGTGCATAGTTGTAGCTTGAGTCTTCGACTGTTGCTTCAAACAGTCAAGCACTGGCGCAAGACTTTATTTACTTATTGAGAATACTGTCACTTGGATCAAGGGAACTTTGAGAACAAACAAGTCGTTAATGTCCACCCTTAGTCTTGCAACTGATAATTGTGCATTTTTTTCCAAGGGACTCCTGTATAGCTTTAATCTAAAATCTGTCTTGGAACAAGGTTTTAGTCTGCATCTGTGGCTTTTGCGGGGTATGAGGTCAGTACTGTTTCTGCGTAAAGATCTTTGTTCTACTTAGCAGCTACTCGTTCCTCATGCAGCTAGGTTAGTGGCTTCCATTTTTTTGGTTTCTGCGTAAAGATCTTTGTTCTACTTACCAGCTACTCGTTCCTCATGCAGATAGGTTAGTGGCTTCCATTTTTTTGGTTTTTTTACTGGGGGAACACAAGCTACTTCATCAGAAAAATCACACTGCATTTCAACACCTTTAAGGAAAAATTACCTCCTAAAGGATCTTCCTGTCTCATTAAGCAGTGTAGGGAGGTGGCTTGTCTTCTGTCTCAAGGCCCTGACTTAAGGGGTTTGGGGCAGATCCTTCCCATTGTTTCACTGTAATATTCTTTTTGATAGAGGAGTAAATCAGCTTTCTTTATGTTTTCTATAATATCTGAAAGTCACATTTCATAGGAAGTATGTCTAGTCTTTCCTTCACTTCCACCCGATAGCAAGAACCTTAATATACAAAGGTCAGAAAAAATTAAATGAACTTGTTTTCACAAAGCCATGTGCAGTTTGGCTTGCTCCAGGCCAGACTGTGTAGCCTGAACCATAGCAAAGATTTGAGCAGAGCTTTGCTCCTCGAGTAGCCTAGCCTGTAGTAGGATCTGGAGAGTTACCATCTTGTCGTTTGGGGTGGGGTTAAACTGCACTGGGTCTGTAGCTGCAGCATATGTTTCTGATCCGTGGAGCTAGCAGGTAAATGGTATAACGTTTATCTAAAAATAGCTCATGCACTGTGTGGCTCGTGAGTTTTTGCTGCTTCCTGCTTGGATGTGTTGACTGAACCTCCAGGCAGGTGCTATGGCATTCGTGTTTGCATTTTAATGTACGTATCACGCTGTCTTAGCTGCTCCCTGTCTAAATCGGGGAGATGGTGTGCACCTTTGCAGTTTCTCCTTCCTGATGACTGCCAGCATTTCGGAGCAGCCACGTATTACTGAAGGCAGATAACCGCTTTTCTGCAGAGACTGAAATGAGAGCAAGCTTGAGGTCTAATTACATTCAGCTGAGTGTGTGGAGTGAGGTTTGGCCAAGTAGAGGATAAATTGTTCTGGGATGTTAACATGTGTCACATCTGATCTTTTGTTGCTGACCCACTCCAACAGTTAGGCAACCTCGCATAAAGACTTTTTAGATATTACTTACTATGTTTTGCTAATAACTTACTATTGTCAGCATGATGTATGAAACATGGCACTGCTGAACATCTGCTTTTGAATAACCAGGCGTGGGCATTCCAGTAGTCAGCCCCTAATCATAATTAAAGAGTGTTTGTCCCGTTAAATTGCTTCTGAAAAGAACGATATGCATAAATAGGGGGGCAATTTTTTTTGAACAGCCTTTTACAAACCCCACTCTTAAGTTAGCTGTAAGCAAAAAAAAAAAATAGTGATTTATGCTGCAGTCTCAAAGGTTTAAGACTGTTCATCTGTTTCATGACAGCTGAATCTACTGCCTCTTGGGGCAGAGGTGGTTCATGCAGTAATGATGCTGTGACCACGTTTCAAAGTCAGAATTAACTATCTGCTCACCTGGATTCCCGCTTCAGTTTCAAGCAGGAGTGGGCAGGTGGATGTACAAAACAGAGCAGCAGAGGAGGACAATGAAGTGATGAAGCAGAATTTGGCTGTACTGTGAGCACTTCTTTCATTAACCTCTGTGAGATAATTGGTTCTTGTCTTTATTTCTTGGCTGGATCTCTGTGAAGAAGCGTTGCCAGAGGTCCGTTTCTGGGTGCCTAGATGTAGCTATTTCTGTTCAAAATTGTCATGTGGCTTTACTCATAGATGCCCCCTTTGGAGCCGTAATGCTTTCTTGGAAACTTTAGAACAAGTGAATGTCAAGACTGAGTAAAGACCATAAAAGTATTTTTGAGGAATGTATCTTGACATTTTTTTGGCAGTGGAGAGCAGGCATGTACAGATGCAGCACAGATACTTTACAGGCGTTGCAAGAAGTGTTAGTTGTGTTGTAGGCTCAGCTCTGCCAGAGCTTCTAATCAGGTGTGTCAAATTAACAAAATGTTGAGCCAGTGTCATGGTAGCTTGCCACGCCATGGGTTAGATTAGGCAGAACCTCCTCTGTTTGTTCAGATTGTGTATGGGAAGAGTAAAATCCTGGTGCACTTTCTAATCTCGGTAAAGTAGGAGCATGCATTTCTGGTGCAGCAGATTGTGTGATGCCAGCACGACAGCATCCTTCTGAAAGAGAAAGTCCCCCTCTGAGACATCTGGCAGTTTGACATGCCCTGCTCTCAGATGGTTCTGCCTAAGTCCCAAGGCAAAAGGGCTGGGGAAAGCGAACTGTTAGCCAAAAAGGCTGGGAGTCCAACAGCAGCTCCCACTCTGCTTACAGCCACAAATCTGAGCAAGTGGTGGGAAGGAATTGTTTTCATTTAGCTGTCTTGCCAGTTTCATAATTTTGTTCCATGTCATATTATCCATATTCCCATCCCTGCTAAAAAAGAGACTTTCAGAAGTCAGTCCAGGTGGAATTGGCCTTTCAAGTGTCTCTGAGGTTTGCTTAGGGCAAAAACCATTCACGTCCTCTTCTCTGCCTTCAATTGCAATATGGGTCCAGAATGCGTAAATAACGTAATTCCCTGTTCCTCCTCCCTCCAAGAAAAGAAAAACCTGCATCTTTATACCAAGGATTCATAATTTTAGAGAACCTTTCCCTTCAGAACAAGCATACTCCTATAAAACCAGAGAAGAAATTTGGAGCTCAGGATAACTTTGTGAAATCCTTTCGAAAGCTTGCTGTGTGCCCTTGTACTAGAGGCGTTTTGAGGCTCTAATCCATCTGGATATTAACAGGAGATTTAAGACTCCCTCTTGTGGCTGTGTTAAGCTGATCTTGGGCATCTGTGTGAAGATTTTGCCATCATGAAAGTCCGAATACTACTTCAGTATTGCTATTGGAAACTTAATTAGGTCTTTTGTCTTCACTACAAAATTCACTTGAATGTTGTCTCAACTTGATTTTTTTCCCCCGTGTCTGAAAACTGTTGAATATGAAGTGATAAGAGGAAGAAAAATGGTTTGAAAACTTTCTGATCACCTCAATCACATTTGGTGTGACTTAAGGTAAGTTAAGGGAGAGCCAAAGCAGATGGAGGTGGTTGGGAAATCCCAGCATACATTACATTTGCTTCTCTGAATCCAGAAAGAGTTTGTCCCTGGTGCTGCCGAGAACAGGATGGTTCTGAGCCTGTGGGGCCAGTGCTAGTGGCGTGTGATAGGCGAACACAGGAAGCAGGTTAACTGCAATATTTAACTTCACGTAAAAGCACGTTATTTCTTTTTGTTAGGAGTAGACATGCAAAAGGAGATGCTGAAAGGGGGGTGGGTTCCCAGACACCAAAGACAGGTCAGCAGCATAGCAGTTGCAGGGGTTGTTTCTGCTTCGACGACAAGTTTCTCCACTCCCTTACACATGTAGCAAAAGTTTTAGCAAGCCTAACATGTCCGTGGGTGCAGATTCCCCTTGAGCGTGGTGCCTGTGCTTGGTGAGAGCGGGTGGCGAGGAGAGCTGTGTTCCTTGTGCCCTCTGAGAGCGGCTCCGGGCTATCGCTGAGCTGGGACAGGAGGAGAAGCTGCTGGGACATGAAGAGTTTTGCTGAGCCTGACTGGATCCACGAATAAGGACTCAAAGAAAAGAAATGAGCATTTAATAAGGTAAAAGCTCTTCTATCTTGCCCCCATCGCAAGCATCTCCCTCGCTGCCTGCGAAGCAGCCAGATGATGCAGGTCTGTTGCGGATGCAGGATTCCACCCTGTGTGCCTGTGCTCTGGGCTGGGCTGGCGAGCACAGATGGTTCCAGTGAGTGTTTCAGTCACGCTGTGTTCTGCAGCACAAAAATGGCAAGCAGCTTTTGCTGGTTTGATAGGGTTTAAATTAATTTTTCTTTTCTCACCAGGGGAAATGAGGGCTGGGAAGAACGGCCATGCCTGTTGCTTTGTTAAGCTCGGCTTTGGCTCTGATTCTGGCATCAAGAAAGGAAATAAAATATAGGGAAGGGGAGCTTCATAAAAGAGCTATGGGTCTGCTCCCAAGTTGATAGGTTAAACCGTACAAAACACTGGCTCTGAGGCTTTGCTCTAACATTTGTAAAATCAGCATGGCAGCTCTGTTAAGGGCTATGAGTCACCCTGAGGGTGGTTCAGCTCTTTATAAGTCGTAGCACAACCTTCCGCTGCCACGCAAACGGGAACGAGAATTTTAATGGAGCCAGAATTACCCCTTTGGTTAGAGCACTGTCTGACCTCTGCTTTGTTCTCGCTGCCTCCCGTTTACAGCCGTGCGGAGTGGAACCTGACCCATCTTTGTCTGGGAGAAAAGGACGGGATGGAGCCCTTTGACACGAATCGCACCGATTGTACGCACCTCGCCCCCCCTGCCCCGCAGCTCTCCCCAGGCTCCTGCGCCGGGGCTCTGCCCGGCCGCTGCTGCGGGACGCGCTCAGGTGTGGCCCGGCTTGGCTTTGGTTTTCAGGAAGCCGCTGACA
>NW_010120181.1:1770-2137 GCF_000699245.1 Pterocles gutturalis | reverse complement strand
CGGGGACCCCAGCTGCTTCCCCAGGGGCACCCCAGCGCCTGGGGGTGGCTGGGGGTTCGTGCCCCCATCAGCAGTTATTCAGGGGAGGGGGACCACTAGTGGGACCACTTTCCCCATCTCCAGTTTGGAGGTTTAGGGGACACATGGAGGGTGGCCATGGGCCGGTGGTGGGCAGGACGGTCACTCCTGTGTCCCCAGCCAGCGATGACTTGGGATATTTCCGCAGGGAGGATGCGGATGCAGGCACAGCAGGCGACTGCTGCCATCGTTAGCCCTGCCCTCTCTTTGCTCAAACGGAGATTTAATTATTGCAAACAGCTGGAGGAATCTGTGTGCCTGGGCCTGGGGGGGGGGGGGGGGGGGGAAA
>NW_010120181.1:0-1723 GCF_000699245.1 Pterocles gutturalis | reverse complement strand
CCTTCCACTGGCCAGGGCTGGTCCTCACGGGGACAAACCAGTGGGGAGCTCGAGGCCAGGAATGGAAAAACAGTGTTTTCTGAACCCTTTGCAGTTAACTTTCATTAACTGACACAACCATCCCCAGCCCAGATGTAACCCATTATCCCATGGCCTGGTCTCGATGCACCCCGTCCCTTTGGCACAGGGCTTTGAGGGTGACAGTCCCCACGCGGGTCCCCTCCCTGCAGGGCTGGCGGAGAGCAGCCCACCTACAAGGCGGCGCTGGATGAGCTCTGCTGCCTTATCAGATGGGACACGGTGGGAACGTTTTGTTTTTACTGTTGGAGGAGGAAGATAATATTAATTCTAATTAGCGATGGGAGTGCTGGCAGTTATTTTATCCAGAGGAAAATGCTGGAAGAGATGTTCAAACTCCGCGTGACTCCTTTTTGCAGTGTGCGGTTTCTCTGCTTTCTCCACTTGCTCTGCAAAGCAGCGGGCGTGCGGGTCAGGGGTGCCCCTTCTGCTCCCCTCCATTTACCAGCAGTTAGGAAAATGATTCCCATCCCTAATTTATGCCAGGAAAATGGATCCCATCCCTAAATTATGTTGGGGAAGTCTTGCACATGCTTTCAGTTATGAAAAGCTGGTGGCCAAGAGTAAGGAGAGCCAGATCCCTGTGCCCATTCATGCTCTGTGGGTCGCCAGCAAGTTTTCTGTGGATTAATAATTTGCAAATCCTAAACTTAATGTGCTTGGAAATGTTTTCTAACAAGTGAGGCTCATCGTGCCCTAAGGCAGCAGCAGCGTTAGACCCCTCTTGGAGCCTGGGACATGGCAGCACAGTGGCAGCAAAACATATGGAAGAGAGAAATTGTGGAGAACACGATCCCTGTTCAAGTGCGTGGTGCCTTTTAACGCTGAGATTTCATCTTTATCAGTTTTCTGTGATAAGGTCTGAGCAGGCAAAGCTGTTTTTCATACTTCCCCACTGTTATTTAGCAGCAGGATGAAGGCAGGATCTGCAATTTCACCTCTTAAAGTCCCTGTCATTTTTTTGGTTGTTTTTTATCTTTAGGATTTGCAAACTGAAATTGGATTAGCCTTGAAAGGTAAAGTGTATTTCATTTTTACCAGTGAAAAAAAAGTTGCTAAAAGCTTCGGGAATGCATATTTCAGCTGGCACACTGTCAGGGGGACACAGAGTACTTGCATGTGAAGGCTCAGGGCAGGGATCGCTCTTCTCTGCTCCACTCCAGGTTTGTAGGTAATTGGAGGCAGGAAGGCATCAAGAAATAGGAGGTGCTTTAAAGAGTGTTTTGTGGAGCCCTGAGATGGAAAAGAACATTCTCATTTACAGTGTTTTGATGTGGAAAAAAACATCTAGGAAAAGAATGGGGAGAATTCCTTTTGTCAGTGCTCTGTACCGACGGACAGATTGGGCAGAGATCACCCGTGGGAAGGGACATGGTCCTGGCTTGTGGTGCTTGGGGCTGGAGGAGGCTGTGGATCCAGTGCCCTGAGTGGGATTTGGGTGGTATATGTCATATCCCGAGAGAAACCAGCCCCTGGGCAGTGTCTCTGCCCTTCTCCTCCCTGCTCCAGCAAGGTGGCATCACCAGGGAGGGCACCACCGCCCCGTGCCCCTTGCACCCCGATCTGGGGAGCACCTCCGGCCACGCAGAGCCTTCTTGCTCACCCACGGGGCCGTTATACCTTCCTGGGGCATAGCAGGTTTGGG
>NW_010120180.1:80077-84639 GCF_000699245.1 Pterocles gutturalis | reverse complement strand
AACCTTTATGATTCTATGATTCTATGATCATGGGGCAGAATTTAAAAGATGTTTTTCAAAAAATGTTTCTTAATATTTTTCCAAGTCTAATGACAGCCTCATGAAGGCTCTTCTGTGTTTTGGCAGTGATTGACAGTAACGTACCAGTAGCAGATACCAAGGAAAGGGTGGGGCACCGTAGTGGTAGTTTCTCAGAACAGCTTCCCAGCTCTTACTTTATGGCTCAGAGCTTCTGAAAACAGGATGGTGTCCTTTTACTTCATAGACCTTGGTAGATTTTTGTATTCAGTAATTTGTCCGTTAGGTTTTTATTATCCACAAAATTATTATCCGTAGCTTCCCGCTGGAGGAGTTTTTGAACTTACCATTTGTCTTAATTTAATGTCAAAACAACTAATAGCATTTTTAATTTCTGATGTACATTTAGCAAACAGCTTAAATTTTTATTCTTTACCAGTAGATTAAAATTAACAGCTACAATAACAAATCGTGCATTCTAAAATTTAATAATAATTTAAAAAACCCCAACAACTGATCCCTGTCAAGAAGATAAATCCTGAATTCTGCTAGTTTTATGACTGTGGCACAGGTTTGGACCATTCTGTAGCCTGAACTGCTATCATTTTTCATCCCAGTGTACTCATCAAGTTAGGAGACGTGGAGACTAAAGCGAGCTGGAGTACTTGAGATTTCTTCCTCTTCCTCCTTTCTTTTCTGCCTGAAATGTAATTGGTACTGCAACCGGAAAGTTCAGTCTTCGGTTTGAGAATCATTTGGTTGGCCAAAATTATTGAGACTGTTGAGATTACTTGTATTTAGTAAAGCTTGAACCTTCTAATAAACTTAAAACTAATCTTGTTTTTCAGACTGAAAACCTAGAGAGTACAATAACCATACCAGATATCAGATTACATAGCAACCCTTCAGCTTTTAATGTTTACTGCAATGTCCGCCATTGTGTGTTGGAGTGGCAAAAAAAGGAAGCATCTGTATCTTTGGCTTCAAAGAACAGTGTACAGAGTGGGGATTCAGACAGTGATGAAGAGGAGGAATCCAAAGAGCCACCTATTAAACTTCCAAAGGCAAGTAACTGGATACTGTTTAAAATGTGCCACCTATGTGATCTAAAGTTGGTATGTTCTTTGTAGGGAATAAAGAACAGCTTTATAAGCCAGTTGCTCAGCAAATATCTGTAGTTTTATTTGCAGTCCATGTAGTCCAAAATCATCTGATTTGATGAATCAAGAAGATCTATATACCTGCCCGATAATTAATTTTGAAATCAATTAAATATCAGGTAAACATTCAACTTGTAGTCCTTTATAAGTGCTGGTACTTGAAAACAACCTACAACCTCAAAAGTCCACACAAAATGCAAACAAGGCACCTCTTACCTCTGTCAGGGGCTACTAGCTGGTGGTGATAAAGGGTGCTTTCTCTTTTTTTTTCCGCCAAAAAGGAATAAATCTTTCTGCTATTGGAATTCAGTTGGTGGAGGGTTCTCCAAGATAATTTGCTGGGCGTATGCGTAATTACAGTAGCTGTCAATTATTCTTACTACCTTAGTGTTTTAATCTTTCCCTTTTTCAGCTTTACTGTATTTTGGCACTGGTAAGTATAGATAGTAATGCACGTTAAGATTTAGGGCATGATAGTTCAACATTAGGGTAAATTTTTTTTTTTTTTAATATTTACTACTTGTATGCTTATAATAGAATTAATGTCAGAAAGACAGAAATAATCTATGTAGGAGTTTCTGATTTTTTTTCTTTTTTTTTTATTTGCTGATTCTCCTGTTTGTACTATATAATTTCTGTGCAGTTTTGTTCATTGCTAGATTATTAATGCTATGAATCCTGCTTCCTTTTCTTAGTCTTCTAAAAAGCATATTCAGAGTAACTTTCCTTGTTTGTATTTGCTCTAAAAACACAAATACTGAATTAATAAGGTTTTTGCAGCAGTGATTATGTAGAATGTTCTAGTTGTTTAGAAAATCAGCATTTTATAGATGATTGTGTTTAGGTAGTATTATCTGAAGGGCAAAGTTGGCGCTCTGGTGGGTGGAGAATTGCAGAGGAATGTAAAGTCAAGGGACTGCAACTTGGTAACTGAAACTTCATGGTTTATAGTTGCAAATTAGTGTGAAGTCAGTAGAAATAAAGTTAGCATTGTTTATGAACTGCATCTGACTCCTTGTGGATTATATTAAAAGAATCAGCAAGTGCTTGTAGACAGTTAATTTGAAATTTTAAGTAGGCAATGTAGCTGTTAGCATTTATAAAGAACAGAATGGAGTTTTAAAGAGATTTTGAAATTAAAAGAGGTTCAGAGAAGGATGACATTTACCAGTGATATGGAGAGAACACTCACATGTAGAAGCTAAAACATTGGTATTGTTAAAGGTGGTGGAGAGTTTATCAAGAAAAGACTTGGAAAAGTGCAGTTTTAAAAAGATGGTGGCTTAGAAAAAGTGGCATGGAAACCTGAAGTAGGAAATTTTACTTTTCCTTTCTCAAAACAGAAAATCAGTGAGCTATTTTGTTACATTTAATACAGCAAATGTAAAACTGATGAAAATCAGTATGCTTTCAAACTATTAATTTTTAGCAAAGAATCTACAAAATATCAAAGTTTAGGAGTTGTAACTGATTCAACAATGGCTTAGATGTTTGGTACAACCTCAGTATTTTTAATAAATATTTAGCTAATATTGGATTTTTTAGGTCCCTGTAAGGTAAGACTTTTTATTATTAATTTCACTTGCAAATTCACATTTGAAAAAAGCATCCACTTGGAGCTGTCTCACAGGTAGTGAAACTTTTAGAGGCTAACTGTGTAAATGTCTTTGTATCCTGAATACAGGGTGTCTGTTTCATGCTTTGAGTATATTCTGGTCTGGTTCTTATGTATAAAGAACAATATTGGGGTGGGCTTAGTTTGTTAAATATAAAGAAGAAAGTTATTGACGTTTCTAAGGTTGACAGTATTTACTAGACCAGTTTCTGAAAGTAATTGTTTGCTTATTAAAAAAAAAAACAACAACCTGATGTCTTTTGAGTTTGACAAGGACATGAAAGTCAAATTCAAAAGAGGGTGTAATCAGGATTTGTGGTTTTCCAGATTCTCCAGAGTTAAACTGGTGAAGTTAGTCCTTGTTATGGTTGGGTTTTTTTTTTTGTTCATGAAAAGTCGTCATTTAATTGAGAATAAGCTGAAAACATTCTACTTCTTATGCAGTTTAGGTGTTCTCTTGAAGTATCTTTTTTTTAATCTTAAACTTGAGGAAGTCACATTTATTAGAGCTTTTATTTAGAATACATTTTGGAATTAAAAGTTGTTCTATGAAATTTCTGTAATAAGATTGAAAACAATTGTTTTTAACAGTTATTAAAAGAGACAGACAATTTGCTGGTCTTCAGGTATTAGCACAATAAAGTTTGTATTTTTTTTTGTGTTTGGACAGTTTAGTAACTTGAATAGATAGCTTTAAAATTTTGGATTTACATGAAATACTTGCCTTTGCCTTCTTATTTAGTACCTTATTTAGTAACTTTGCTAATGCTGGGAAATTCTTTCTACTTGAGATAGGGCAGATTCAGTAGTACTGATTTGATTTTAAGTTGCTCCCTTCCCCCCATGAAACTTAACACTGGGTTATGGATGATTTGCAGAAGCCCTGTACCAAAAGGAACAAATGTTGGATTAAGGTGTAATTAAATTACTAAATATTCCGTGTTCCTGCAGCGGCATACGTTTTGCTGTTTACCTAATGAGCTTAAGCAAAAATGAAAATTTTTAGGTTGTAACAAAAAAATAAAAGAAAAATAATTACTCTCTTTAGGAACTGACTTTAAGTCTTTTAATTAAGATAATGTATTACCTGTGAAAAGTGGGTTTTTGGGTGTATATAATATACATATAAATAAATGTAGAGAATTAAATATACAGAGTAGTATGTGTCCTTAAATAAACATTGAAGTGTGGGTACTGGGCAATTATGAGAGAGGGAAGACAAAGGAAATAAAACAGTGGTGTAGATAAGACTTTTTGAAAAGATAGGTTTTTTTTAAGGAATTGCTGATCATCGTGTCTGCATCCAGGCTAGAATTTTGTGTGCCGTTCATAAGGTGGGCTTATACTTTTGATCCAAAGTCTCAAAGATATTGCAAAGGGAATGGAGGGATGGTTCCATGTAGAGCAGCAGTAAAGAGCTGGCAGGGTGTGACACGAGAGACTGAGGCTGCTGCAGTGCTTGTTTTGTCTCAGAGACCCTTCAGAGAGCAGCTAGAACAAGCTTAAGATGTGTTGAAAAGAACTGTTTGCTTGTTCTGTCCTTTAATGCACAGTTTGGAGGAGCTGAGACACACACACCTATTTTTATATATGTGTGTGTATATATATCTGTATACATGTATATATCATATATATTCATACGTATATACGTATAGGTGAACAGACCTGTTTTAAGAACCCTACCCAGTCTGTTGATCTCAGATACTGAAAAAACAACCCAAAACATGTGCAGATCAGGCAAAATCCCAGCAGAACAATCCATTGTTGAT
>NW_010120180.1:78932-80046 GCF_000699245.1 Pterocles gutturalis | reverse complement strand
TTCCTGCTGTAGTGAAGTTCACCAGATTATTCTCTCCACTCTATTAGGTCCTCTGTTTTCTCCAATTGCCTGTGTCAGCTACTGGATTAAGACTTCTGTCTCAAGATAGAAAAATAGAATAAACTTTTCAGTTTATCTCAGAGAATGTTAGGTGGTGTGGGTTGACGGTTGGACTTGGTGATCCTTGAGGTCTTTTCCAACCTTAATGATTCTATGAGATTCTATCACTGAAAAGAAGGGGTGTTTCTGAAAATGTATTACAGTGTGTTTTATTCTTTAGCCTACAAGATGATGCTGAGGTTTGGGTCCTGGAAAAATGATCTGTCCTGTAGTTTTGTTGACAGATTTTTTTTTTCCCTGTAGATTCCATGCATGTGTTTTTCCCCGCTCCATTGAATATATGAACGTAAGGTGTCATTTGCAGGAAAATTGCTGTTGCACTTGGAAGACTTGATTTGATTATGTTTCTGTTCTTCCTCCAAAAATCAAACAGGTGGTAAAATAACTTCTGAAAGACAAGTCGAATTACAGCAGACAGGTGCAAGGCATCCAGTAGAATTTACAGCTGACTGTCAGAATAGATGTGTTTTAAACACACAGTTAAGTTTCGAAGATATGGTTGCTTATTTGTAATGAGTTAGCCCTGTTCATGTTTCTTTCGTCCTCATCATTGTTACATACTAAGTTTGTGAAGGAAGTGAAAGGAACAGTCAATGAAGAGAAGCATAATTTTTGTCTCAGAATATTCAGGAAACCTAAAAGGATGTTTAGCCATAACAGCACTATTACAGATGTGTTAGTTGGCATAATGCATGTCTGTGATGAGTATGTATGGAGTTTTAGTGGCAACTGATCTTTTTTTTTTTAATATTGCCACAAGAACAATCTCACAGGCTTTGGAGGGGAAAATACTAGTGCTCCCAATGTCAACTGACAAATGTATAATTTCTCTAGTTGGGAAGTCAGGTTGCAAGCCAATTCTAGCTTGCTGGCTCACATTAATGAGCAAGAAAAAAGGAAGAAAGAGGTCTGTCGAATAAAGTGTGAACTTGATAGAAATTACAAGGGCTCAGAGGCACAGTTTGTCTTACATTGTCCGAAAAATTTTAAGTTT
>NW_010120180.1:65815-78894 GCF_000699245.1 Pterocles gutturalis | reverse complement strand
TATGGTGTCGTTACTTCTAATATATGCTAGTACAGTTGTGTAGGTGGGTTTTTGATTTTGATTCTCTTTTGAATTGCCATATATTCTATATTACATTTTTGTTATTCAAATGATTGTCTTGTTCTGTGAACACTGCGATATTCTTCTATTGGTGAAGATCCAAAAGTATTATATTAATGAATATTCTGAAATATCTGTACTTCTTTAGATCATTGAAGTTGGATTATGTGAAGTCTTTGAACTGATAAAAGAGACGAGATTTTCTCATCCATCCTTGTGTCTCAGGAGCCTACAAGCCCTACTTAATGTGCTTCAGGGCCAGCAGCCAGAGGGCCTGCAGTCAGAGCCTCCTGAAGTCCTGGGTAATATCTGTTATTATATTTGTATTAATATACATCTGTTATGCTATTGGACAGAAGAAAATGGTTCCTAGCAAGTATTTGTGAGATAGTAACATGCTTGTTCTCAACAGACTTGACTTTGTGCTGAAGTGTAAACACTGTATGGTGTATGTAACCAATACTTTCTCAGAATTAATCTTTTGTAGAACAGGAATGTTGTCAGGGAAAGGTATGTGTGTGTATATATATATACACATATATATATATATGTATATGTATACACATACATAGAAAGGTCATATTTTCTTGCTGTGTAATGCAGAGTTCTGCTGAAATGTAGTAAACCTTACAGCCTTGCAAATTGTGAGTCATTTGTCTTACTGAAGCAATAAAATACTTGGTCTTATTGGAAAGAAGATAGTTGTACTGTGAACTTCTCTTGTGATCTGCTGTTGTAATCAATAGCTTAGCCATTTAATCTTGTAATTTGTATAAAGCTGCTAAATGAAGTGTCAGAATTCTTGCTTTTATTTCTTCTGGCCATATAAAAGTTTCACTGAAAATTCATTTTGCTTTTAATGATGTTGAAAATAGAAGTTGAACTTCTGGTAGCTCTGAGTGTATGATTATGTCCTTTAAGTTAAAATCTTTTACCAGTTTACAGGTCTGCAAGGAAGGCTAGGCTGTAGTATCTGTTGTTTAAAAATAAAAAAAATAAAAATCTTAAGACTTTCTGTGTATGTTTTCCTATGTTATGGTTCAACAATATTCTATTTCTAAAGATGGTAGTAATTTGCTACAGAAAGCTTTTATTTTGTATTGATGCAGAGTATTAGAAAGCTACAAAGAAGGCTTTGTTGTGATTACTGCCTTAGTGATTATTTGTATATACTATAAAAAAATGGAGGTGGATTTCTGTTTGCATCTTGATTGTTAGAGATGTTCAGCTGCTAACCTGCTTGAAAAGAGGCATGCGATCAAAATAATCTTCAATATTTGCTTTGAAATGCTTGTTTCTTAGAAATGGGATATGCTTCAACATGGGTCATGGTCATAAAGTTTAGGCAAGGTTGGTCAAGACCTACACATCATCTCAGTGATGACGTAGACTGAATAGGCCTGGCCCATTTCTTCTTAATGTGTTCCACTGTGACAGAAGGGCTTAGTTTTTCTTGCCCTCTGGCCATGGTGATTATCAAGACACAATGTTTTCTGGCTGAAAAAGAATGAAAAATTTAGGAGTTGTAGGCCTGTTTAAATGAGATGCTTTATTTTCTGTCTGGAAATAGGGCTAAACATAATGGCTGAGGAAAATGTATCATGTATTTTGTAAGTTTAATTTCCCATTGATTGGGATATTGCTTGGTATGATTTTGTGACTTGTCTGTGTAATTGCTGTGTTCTATCTGCAGAATCCCTGTTCCAGCTTCTTCTGGAGATAACTGTCCGTAGCACGGGAATGAATGACAGTGCAGGACAGTCCCTGACAGCACTTTCCTGCGCTTGCCTCTTCAGTTTGGTAGCTGCATGGGGAGAGACGGGAAGAACGTTGCAAGCAATCTCTGCTATCCTCACCAATAATGGCAGCCATGCTTGTCAGACTATTCAGGTCTTGCACTAAAACTTCTCTGTATCTGGGAATTTGTGTAAATGATGTGTACATGAGTTCTGAGAAGATCTATTGTGTAAATTCAGTTAACTTTTTTCCCCTCACTATTTTTGAGATGAGAGTAGGTATTTCTTTGTTTCTCAAGTTGGAGATAGAAGAAACAACATTTAAAAAATAGTAATGTTTTTGACTCGCTCACTATTTGTTTTACTGTTTAGGTGCCAACTATTTTAAACTCTCTTCAGCGGAGTGTGCAGGCAGTTCTGGTGGGCAAAATCCAAATCCAGGACTGGTTCAGTAATGGGATAAAGAAGGCAGCCTTGATGCACAAGTGGCCATTGAAGGAAATATCTGTAGATGAAGATGACCAGTGCCTACTTCAGAGTGATGGTTTTTTCCTCTATCTACTGTGTAAAGATGGACTCTACAAAATTGGCTCTGGATATAGTGGGACAGTGAGGGTAATGTGATTTCTTTTTGTCTGATGAATGATCATTGATATTTTAACTTTTATGATGTCCTGTTTCCATTGAGAATCTTCTGTAGCTTACTAATGATCAATTCTTTCTTTCACAGTTTTTGTCTAAATTTTTCTGATGAGAATTTTACAGCATTTTCTTACAGTTTTCACTTCTTAATATGGTTGAAGATGTTATTTAGATGGAAAATGCTTATGTGTAAAATTGTCACTCTGATATTTGTTAAATTATTGGAGTTTTTTGCTTTTCAGGGCCATATATACAATTCTACATCCCGCATCAAAAACAGAAAGGAAAAAAGGTCTTGGTTAGGCTATGCTCAGGTAGGTGAATACTTAAAACATGTGCCCCATCCCTCATGAGTAAATTAAGTAGACCTTGACTTAGAGTAAACTTTACACAGGTATTGTATAGTTCCTTTGACTTTAGTTATAAAACCATTTTTATGGTACTGATTTTTAAATTGTGGAAGATGAGGAACATCTGATGGTACTGGCATATAGAAAGGAGTAATGAAGATTCTCGTTAATTTGTGTTGTCACTGTATGCCTTTCTCAAAATATGGTTTAAAATGTAATATTGTGAATTGTACAATTGATCAGTGTTTGCTTCTTAAATAATGAAGTTGGTGGATGTAAAAATGTGCTGTTGTGATTAAATAGTGTAAAAAATACAGAAACGCCCCCCCCCAGTCAGATTTCAGAGAACAACGAATTTGCTTCATTTTTTGACTACTGAAAGATTTGTATTGTCTGTTTACTATTGATTGATCTCATTGTCCCAGTGTGAAATTAAGTGTACTCCTTGCCATGCTTTCAAAGTGAAATAGTCATTACAAATACATATTCTCTTATTAGTTATCATATGTATACATACACACAAAATCTGGTTTTGTTTAGTATTAAAACAGATCACCAAAAGTTATGCTGGTACGACACAAATGTGTTCAGATACATTCATTCAGGAGCCTGTTTTATGAGTTTGGAACGGAATAGGATCTATGCAATTTCACTATATAGTGTTATACATTTGCATATCCTGTACATAGCTATAAATATATTTGATGTTCTTCTTTGAGTGCTTGTACAGGTGTATGCACTGTAGTGACTGTACCCAAAGGCACTGCTAGTTGGACCAAGTGTCACTCTGGGGCTATATTTATAGGAAGATGTGTAAATAGCATTTATTACTAAGTATGGGTGCATAAAAGAGGTAACACGTGTCCTCAGTTTCATTTCCCTTTAGGTGCTTAGTTAAGTCCGCTCAAATTCAAGTGACTTTTCTTACTTGGTCATATATGTTATTTTAGACTGAAGCTTTTCTATCTGCGTTAATGTTCTTTACTTATTTTTCCTAGTTTGTTTGGGTTTGTTTTTCCTCGTTTCACACAGATTGATTTATCCAGGAAAATTCAAGTAGTTTAGGTGGAAGGAAAAGGGTTGGTTGGATTCTTCTGTTGTTGTTAGATGGTTGTAATTAAGGTCTCTGACTGCTTTGACAAGTGAAGATATTCTGAGGTTAAGCCTTAGTGACCAATGCATCCATTCTTAGATGTGTCGAATCCTCACCTGAGGCCAATTGTGCTTAAGCAACTGCAAGCCATTGTTGTATCTCCTGCTATGGCACTGCTGTTGTCAGAATTATTACTTAGTCATTATGCACATTGGCCTCTCCAGTCCTGCAGGTGAATACTGCTTTGCTTGGCCTCGGTCATACCCTTGAATGGGTGTGTTAATAAGTGCCCTTAAGCAATCTTCTTCTTTTCCTGTAGCTGCTTTTATAGAAGTGCTTTCTAAGTGTAAATTCTGCAACTGTGTTTCTGCCCTTTGATCAAGAGCTCAGAAAGAATAAATGAATGGAATCTTAGAATCTTGTTAGTGTGGGAGTCAAAGTAGTTAACATTTTTGAAAAAGTTTCTAGTTTTTAATGCACATATTAATATTCATTAATGATCACTCTTCCATATAGAGCAATATATGTATCTCCTTCCTGAAATTCCTGTAAATATTTTGTTGATTTGGAAAGTGGGGATAGGAATGTTGTTTTTTACTGTGGCTGTGGCTTTTAATTGTAATTGTATACACATGTGAAGAATAGAATTACTACCTGTGGCTTCAAAAGCTGTGTACAACATTTAGCACACTGATCTACAGCATGTAGAAAGTGTGAAGGAAGGGGGGGGGTCAAGTTTCAATTTTTTGTTGCAGGATTTTATTAGTGGAAAAAAAGTTAATTATCAAAATGAAGCAAATATGATGTAAAAGACTTCCAAAATTTATAAACAACACCTAAAATAATGATTGCATTTTTTTTACTTTTGACAAGATCCTTTGATGTATTTAAGAATATTTCCATACCAATATATATATTTTCACTCTTACCAGGGTTATTTATTATACAGAGATGCGAATAATCACAGTATGACAGCCATAAGAATAAACCCTGAAACTTTGGAACAAGACGGTACAGTTGCTTTGCCAGGTATGAACCTCCAGATATGAGAAGATGGTTATAGTTTAACTGTTTACATGCTATGTATTTTCAAGTAAGCAGAAGAGAAATGAAGATAGGTTTTTATGGCTTTGGTTTGCTGTGTTAGGCCAGCTGCAGTATTTAATTTAGAGGTCTTGCATCTTACTCCAACTACTGGAAGAATACTGCAACATTTTAGAATGTATGGTTGGTCATCTTAATTTAAAGACTCTAAGAGCTTAATTTCCTTCTTAAAGAATTTTTATTTCTTCCTCGTTTGAACTTTGAGCATTTGGCTCAGATATTACTTTGTTTCTAGTACCTCTTACATGTAGGTAGTTACAAACTATGACCGAAACCTTTTGGTTTTTTAATATAGGTAGAAATGTATCCAAAAAACAAAGGATGCTGATGAACACTGATGGACCATGCTTCTGATGTTTAAATTGGTGGTGGTGTTGTGTTTATTTTTTGGGGGATTTTTTTTGCAGTTTTGGTTTTGTTTGGGTTTTGGGGAGTTTTTTTGTGTTTGGTGTTGAGGTTTTTTGTTTGTTGGGTTTTTTTGCAGAGGAGCCCTGTAACTTGTCTCTCTCTTTAGAAAATGAAGATGTTCCTGGAACATGCTTTAATGGCCTCCTGGTTAAACACGTCTGTTCTTAGCTACTCACATAAACAGTAGAAGGGCACAAGAATATCTTTCAGTTGAACACTGACAGGCTTAATCTGTAGATCAGAAGAAAAATTTTGTGTTGCATCCTGACATAAATAAGAAGGCATTGACTGAAACCTCAGAAAATTCTTCATGCTTTTTGTATTTCAAACACAAACAGTAATTTTTGAAACAAATTGTGAGTGTAGAATCTTGTCTATGCAACTTTCTACAAATCCTTAAAATGTCGATGTCTGTTTAAGCTGCTTGGTCGTTGTGGGGCTGCATGAGAAATTTGAATGAGAGCACATTCAAGGACAAATTTCCTTGTAGGATTTTTTTTCCACTTGCTTCTCCTCAAGGCAGCTTCTTCAATTATATTAAGGCACATCCTTAATTATGTTTGGTAAACAAATCAGTGCTCTTCATGTAAGTCTTGAGAGACGCTTGAGCACATTTAAAGTCTACACCTCTGAGCTGTTAGCTTTCTTTTACAAATCTCGGTGACAAGTGTCATTCTGCAAGACAGTCTTGTGGTTACACTACAAAAAGGCACAAATTAAACAAGAGCATGCCTTCTAAACAAAAATGTATTAATTTTTCAGTGCAAAAGCAAATCTAAAACTGTGGGAATACCCATTCAGTAATCCCTCAAACTATTTCACACAACTGCATTTCATATGGTTGGTGATGGTGTCAAAGTGGGTGTTAGAAGTTCTTCATAACTACTACCTTGTGTATTTCAGCCCTTGAACTTTGCTGTTTTACTTCCTACACTTCTACACATCTCTCTGAGTGTTACACTGTGAGCAGATATGGCCTTGTTCTTTTGGCTAGGACAAATTCAAAGGGGTCCACTTCTGGTTATTTCTGTTTCCCATTAGAAGGAAAGAAATAAAGTTGGTGGGAGGGTATGTGACCTATCTGGAGGAAACCCCGGTAGGTACATATCTTTAAATACTAGTGGCTGCCCCACTGTAGTCTTAGTAATGACTTGGAGCATGTTGTAGTTCCAAAAAACCACATTAGAACTAGAGGGCAGTAATCTTGCTATCAGGTGAACACTGTTATGGTTCCAGCTATTTCTTCCTACTTGGTATGGTATTCGGACATGGCTCTAGATCGAGTTAATCTCTTTCAAATGCCTGGTTTGGTGATAATGCATTTAAATAAGGGATTCATATTTATTCATACAGGGATGCAGAGGAGATTAGGAGTTCTTTAGGAGATGTGATTAAGAGTTGATCCTAGACTGAAGTCATGTGACCTTAGAAAACTCAGTGAACTGTGGAACATTACCTTCTCCTTTCTCAGACAGCAGGATCCACCAGCTTCTTGAAACCATAAACTTCTATTTCAAAGGGTAGTCTTCCTACTCTGATAGATGATCTGGCAAATCTGACAATGTATCTGGAACTACCAGACTGTGTGTCAACGTTCTTGTGTCTGATGCCTTTTCCAGGCTTCATGCACTGTCCTTGAGCTATGGCTCTGTCTTCCCAGTCCCAGTATAAAAGAATCCTGAGTCCCATGGGGTTTCCTAGGTGATTGGACCTGAGTTTACAGAGGAGGTGTTCGTGTTGACTGTTTCTTTAACAGTAATGCTTGGTTTATACCTTAGAGAAAGGTTGCTATGTTCATTTGAAGAAGTTGAAGTTACATGGTATATAGTTTCATTGTTCTTTGAAATTACGCATTAATATCTTAGAGCTCAGGACTATTCAGTCTGAAAAATACTGCTGAGGGTAGCCTAGACGAGCTCAAGAGTTAGCAGGCACAGGATGCGCTCTATAAATACAGAAGCTGATGTTCCTTCTCCAGACAGAATCCTTGGATATCTTCGTCCCCAGAATAATTTCCAAAGTCAGACTGAATAAGACTACATAAGAGCTCCTTGCTACCTGAGACACTATACTATCTGACTTTTTGCAGATATTACATTTGCTTTCCATTTTCTACTCTCATTAATTTGATATTTAATGCTGGACCTGTGTGTTATCTAATCTAGTGCTAATTTATAGGAAGACTTCTGAAGAACATATATTAAGAAAAAAAAGCATCCCTGTTCCAAATTTCCTCTGAACACACCTACCAAACTAGCAATCCCCAAAAATGTTTACTTGGAAGCTTGCTGGTTCTTGAAATGGCTCAAGAAATAGGCCAAGAGGTATAATGTGGACCCACTGGTGTCCAGAATATCCTGTCTCCTTGACTGTTATGTTTATGTGAACATGTAATTTTTAACCATTCAAGGGACCTTAATACTTACCAACTTCCTATAACTTCTCGGAAATGTCATTTAGGTTATTTTTGGAACTTCTCTTCAAGTTATTGACAACCCTTTTGTTTTATCACTAATATCACTTTGGAGCATAGAGAATTAGTAACATGAACTGACTTCGGTTACTGAATCTGATTATTTTTGAGAGAGCAATATTTAAAACTTCAGTGTATCTGCCATTCTCCATCCTGCTTGCTGCTTACCCTCTTTGTGATTTGTACCTGTGTGTGCTTTAAGGGGGAGGTTGTCTACTTTAGGTCTGTTACTTTAAGATGTGAGAATTAGAGAAGACCACCTAATGCATGTTCTGTTCCTGGTAAGATACTGTGTTGGACCGGGCAGTATAGGAGGAAAAATTAAACAGGTTTATGGGTTTGTGAATACTATGGGTGTTTTTTTGTCTTTATGATTTTTAATAAAACACTCCAGATAGCTAGCAAAAAATAACAAACTTGCTGGTTATGTTGGAAGGATGTTATGTGTGCTTCATTTAGCATTAAATTTGCTAGATAAAATGACTGATACTGGTTCTTTGTTCAGGTTATGAAGCAGACATTTAGACTGTAAAGTAGCTGTCCTGTAGTATTTTTGGAAGAGGTCTTTTTTCTGTCTGTTCTGTAATCAATGAAACAAGCACTTTACAAGTCATATAATATCAGTCTCTGTTAGTAGCTACATCAGCAGAGCAGGAAGGGAAGAAGAGATGGCGTAGGGACGTATTTTTAAACTTGTTGAGAAAGTGGTCTTTTTCTTTTTTCCCCTAAAATAGGCAGAATTCTTTCCATACCTTTTTTATTGGAAATGGCTGACTTGTTTTCAATAAATGTGTGATGCATTTGAGTATATGCCTTATAGTTTTCCAAAAACCCTAAATTTTCAGTCAACAGTTTGGTGAAATCTATAAACAATGGGAAAATGAGATGAATAATGAAAAGTTTGATTCTGTTTCATTTATTTATGTAGGCTTTATATGCTGGACTGAGGAAACTTTTCTTTAAAGCTAATGGCTCTTCTTTAAAAAAAAAGTCTTTGGGGAAGGAGAAAGACTGACATTCACAGAAAATTGGAATTTAGTTGTGTTATAGTAGTTTAGAATACCCTTTATAGGTGAATGCTAAATGCTTTTGCAGTTAAATAATGGGGTAACCCCTTGTATTTCATAGAGTGGAAAGTGCTCTGATAACTCTTGAAGGGACAAAGGACTATTATATGCTTTTGGTGAGACAGAAGATCCTGGCGTAAAATAAGATGTTATCAGAAAAGTATGATCTCTTTTTAGACAAACTAGAACTCTCATAGTCTGATTGTAGTGGGAATGAATTAGGCAGAAGCAGAGAACAGTGTATGTATGTTAATATGAACTGATGTAGTGCACTTCATCTTTCTCTCACAGATTGTCATACTGAAGGGCAGAATATCCTTTTCACTGATGGAGAATATATTAATCAAATAGCAGCATCTAGAGATGTAAGTATTACATATGACAGGTAAACTGTTTTTTCTCTGAACAGAATTGTTTTATTTTACAGTATTTACAGCTTCCTTTTTGCCTAATGTTCAGCATTTTCTATGCTAACATGTCTAAGGAAAAAATCCATGTAACTAGAGATAAGGAGAAATTGCCATATTTGTGCATAAAGGAACAGTATTTTGGTATTTACCCACACAATTTTGCTTTGTGATGGATTTTTCAGATTTTTTTCAGATAAGTTTGAAGAAAAACTTTGTAGCTGCTTCTGAGGAAAAAGTCTTATTCATGAAATAATGGCTTTTTAACATGTTATTCTACAAGTTCGCTGTGGGATAAGCTTCTTAAAGCTTAATTATAATTTTTTTTCTAATTTAATTTCCAGTACTTGCTTTAATACTTGTTAAGGAATTTCAGCCAGGTTTAATAGAAGAGGTATGAAAGATAGATTTTTACATGGAAATTGCCTATTGGCTAAAGCCGTGGAAACCCAAATGAGTGCTTCCACTAGGGCTAAAGCAGTTCTAGCTGTTCTATGTTTTGTTTGGCAGACAGTTACTGCATTCTTAGTTCTGGGCTGGTCACTGGTTTTTTGGCAGTGAGAAAGCTGTAACACAGGGACGGGGCAGGGGTGTGGTGAGACGGGGTTGGCAAGAGATGCCAGACAGGCAGCTATAAGAAAACCAGGATTAATCCATTTCCCTGATAACAGAACAAGTGTTTTTTTTTTAACATGGCCAGATGAAGATACTTCATCTGCACTTGTAAACAGAAACCTGTTCGAACTACTCTTTGGAGCAGTCATTCTTAAAATGTGTGCAGGATTCTGGGTTCTGAATTGTGAGAAGTTGAGGGCTTAAAAGATAGTTATAAATAATGATATAAGCAAGATTTCTACAGTGAGATTTAGAGTTAATTATTTCTGTAGCAATTCACTATTTTCATAGTGTTCATAGTGTTTTCATAGAATTCAGTACATGTTTAAAGTCTGTCAGATGCTTATTTTCGGCTCATCCTGTTTGGCACTTTGTTCTTTTCTCCTATGTAATAAATAAATCTTTATCAATGTATCATCTGATAATTTTCTCTGAAATAGTATTATACTGATGCTCTTAGGCCATAAAAAATAAATTATTGCGTTTATTATACAGTATAAAGTAGATTTTTTTTTTTTAATGTGTTGCAGGATGGCTTTGTAGTGCGAATATTTGCAACAAGTACTGAGCCAGTATTGCAACAAGAACTTCAGCTTAAGCTTGCAAGAAAATGCTTACATGCCTGTGGCATCTCATTGTTTGATCTGGAGAAAGACTTGCACATTATCAGTAAGTCCTCTTCTTTGAAGGTTAATAACAAGCCTAGTAATTCAAAAAATAAAACTGAAACACTGCCCTTCCGTTTTTTTTTGCCTTTATTATGTGCAGCTCTATTATAAACAACTGGAGAAGTAGAAGGGTTTTGAAACTGCCTAAGCATTATTTGACTCATAGTAGTCCATACACTCATTTTGAACCAAGTTTTTATCTATAGCACTCTCTGTGGTTTTCCAGTATTTTCCTCTAGTTGTATAATAAATATATAATTGTTTGAAGCTTGAACTTCATAATAGTGCTTGTATAACACATAGTTAAGCTATAGATCTCCTTGCTGTGGGTCGGAATTAACAGAAGTAAAAAGAACTGCTGGCTGGACTAATGGAAAAGAAATGCATTGAAAGATAGTAAATGCGTGCAAACCACTTTTGCATAGGAATTTGAGATGCAAAATTGTTGGTGTCTATGAAGGTACTTTGGCGAAATATCACTTGGCCTTTGCATTGGGTTTTTTTTCCTCTGTTAGCTGTCTGGTTTTGGCACTATCAGAGCAAAAGCATATTGGGCTCCATGGACCTTTTGTGTGACCAAGTGCACTTGCTCTTGTGCTTGTGCTTTTTTCACCTTTGAGTAGCTCTGCCAAAATTAGCCCCATGAGCATTCTTGTGGCAGAAGAGCTTTGTTTCACTTGTAATTGTGTTAGAACCTTTGTTATGACAAACTCTCCCTGGCAGAGTTAAGTCCATAAACTAGTCTGTGAAACCGCCTGCTTAAACTGTCCAGTTAACACAATCTTACTTGTGCAGGTACAGGGTTTGATGAGGAATCAGCTGTCCTTGGTGCTGGAAGAGAGTTTGCACTAATGAGAACTGCTAGTGGAAAGGTACTGAAACCTTCTGTAGTAAACAGCAAATTGCATCCGTGTATTTCTACATCTTTTTAAATTTAATTATTTTTTTTGCACAATTACTTTTTGGCTTTTTTAGTGTGGTAGAATGAATTTACACGACTGTATTTAAATACATTTTCAGAACCCACTTTGAAGGGAAAAAGACAAATGATTATTTGAAAAGAGATGGTGTTGGAACTGTTGGGAAATTTGTGGCTTGAATTCATAGGAATTTCTACAGTCAATCTTACTTAGAGACAGTGGTGGGCTTTGTTGTAGATTTAGGGGAAAAAATTACCTTTTATCTAGAAATGATGTATTAGTGCATTTGCAAAATTTTTTGCGTCATAACTTTCCATAAACAGTCTGACTGTAGTTTATTTAAAACCCAGCCTGATTTTTCTGGTCCTTCAGAGACTTATTGACTTCCCCTATGTGAAGTTTTCAACTGATTACTTTAAACCTATTCTGAATTACTTGATATGGTGGTTGTGATCAGTGATGACTGTTTTTCAGAGGTATTTGCATATTCATGGCAATCAAGAAATAATTTTGCTTACTGTCATGATGACTTTTTTACATTATTTACTGTTTCTGTTTTGGTTTGGGAAACTAATGTTATTTTTCTTGAATAAGCATAGTTCTTTGTTTTCCTGTGTTCAGAATTGTGTTGCTTTATTGGAATGAAGGCCATGCTCTACTGCTATCAAAACAGTGAGATTAGTAAAAATGTTCTCAAACATAACTATTTTTTCCTAATAAAATTTAATAGTATGTAACAAAATTTGATTAAGCAGAATTCTTAAGACACTAGAGGAGACAGATTAATTTCATCTTCAGACTAACGACCTCTTCAATATAAAATTAACATTTTTCCTAGTTTTGATCTCTGAAGTTGTGTGTTTAGGTATGAAATACACTTTATAAGAAAATGGAAGATGCCTTTAGATACCCGCATAGGTTAACAGACTTATAGCGCTGTTGAGTACCATGTTTCTAGAGGAAACTTTTTAGTCCATATCAGTACTTTTGTGTTTGTTCATGTGAGATATTTTATTTTGTGTGACTGTTTATATGCTCAGTGGCCACTGTACATTGACCGAAAATGTTTTAAAAACGTGTTGAAGCATATGAAAATTTATAGTAATTTGATATTTTAAAATGTTTTTATTGTTATAATACCATATTGTTTTTACATAGGCCAGGCATTTCTCTTAAGTGTTTTAAGTGCTTAGTTTCTTCTAAACAGTTCTTTCTTGTGTGTTCAACTCATCTAGCCAGACAATTATATATGAAAACTCACTCTGTGTCACAGTAGAAAGCGCATTTCAAAACAAGCAGAATATAATCAGAATGTTTGCCCCCACTAAGTTCAAATTCATGAGTTTAGAATAGAGATATTGAAATGGTGTAAACAGTGTCAGGAAAAGTTCTGTATGGTTTGAAATGACAGGATTTAAAAACAGTTCAACTTTTAAAATTATGCAAGTTTAAAGTGGTGTGTCATAACTGAAAATTATGAACTGTTTTCTCCTAGATTTATTACACTGGCAAATATCAGAGCCTTGGAATCAAACA
>NW_010120180.1:58857-65784 GCF_000699245.1 Pterocles gutturalis | reverse complement strand
AGCAGGAAAATGGGTTGAACTCCCAATCACAAAATCTCCAAAGATTATTCAGTTCTCTGTTGGACATGATGGCTCACATGCCCTGCTTGTTGCTGAGGATGGAAGCATATTCTTCACAGGTTCTGCTAGTAAAGGAGAGGATGGTGAATCAAGTATGTATTACACTTGCTTGAGAGATGGTTGATAAAAGCCCATTAACCACCTTTTAATTTGGAGAGTTTTAACATTTTCCAAGAATATGTTAGTATGCCATTGGGTTTGAATTTTATGCCAGCCAGAGGTCCAGACAACCAGTATCACTGCCTCTCCCATCTAGATATGCTGATTTCAGTTTTGACACTTTGGATCGTGTGGTGGGAGTGCTATTTTAGAGTTGTCCTGAGAAACGGCAGTCATAAGTTACAGTCAAGAGGCCATGCTGTCTGCCTGGGACTTTCTCTGAAAAACTGAAGAGACAAACTTTTGCCTCTTCACTGTTTTAGAGAACTTTGGAAATGGGTGTTTTGCCAGCTAATGCCTCTCTGTAGTGGAGAGGTACATTGATTAGACACACTGGAGGAACCTTGACAGGTTTGAGAGGTGAGCTGGCACAAACCTCATGAAGTTCGACAAGGCCAAGTTCAAGGTCTTGCATGTGGCCTAAGGCAACCCCAAGCACAAATACAGGCCAGGCAGAGAATGGATTTAGAACAACCCTGAGGAAAAGGACGTGGGGGTGTTGATGGATGAGAAGCTTAACATGACCTGGCAATGTGTGCTTGTAGCCCAGAAAGCCAATCATGTCCTAGGCTGCATCAAAAGAAGTGTGACCAGCAGGTCAAGGGAGGTGATTCTCACCCTCTACTTTGCTCTCATGAGACCCCACCTGGAGTACTGCATCCAGGTCTGGGCCCCCCCAGTGCAAGAACGACATTGAGCTGTTGGAACGAGTCGAGAGGAGCACCACGAAGATGGTCAGAGGGCTGGAGCACCTCCCATACAAGGACAGGATGAGAGAGTTGGGGTTGTTCAGCCTGGAGAAGAGAAGGCTCCGGGGGGACCTTATTGCGGGCTTCTAGTACTTAAAGGGGGCCTATAGCAGAGATGGGGAGGGACTCTTGATCAAGGAGTGTAGTGAGAGGACGAGGGGTAACATTTTTAAGCTGAAAGAAGGTAGATTTAGTTTAGATAGTAGAAAGAAATTCTTTACTGTGAGGATGGTGAGGCGTTGGAACAGGTTGCCTATAGAAGTTGTGGATGCCCCATCCCTGGAGGTGTTCAAGGCCAGGTTGAATGGTGCTTTGAGCAACCTGGTCTTGGAAGGTGTCTGTGGCCATGGCAGGGGGATTGGAACTGGATGATCTTTAAGGTGCCTTCCAACCCAAACCATTCTATGATTCTAAGATTCTAATTTACTTGATCAAGCAGAACTCTGCAGACATTAGAGAAGACAGATTAATTTGATCTTCAGACTAACAATTGCCTCTTCAATATAAAATTCACAAATTTCCTAGTTTTGATCTCTGAAGTTGTGTGTTAAGGTTGAAATACACTTCATAAGACAATAGAAGATGGCTGTCGTGCCCTAAAACTGTGATCTCCTGTGATATTAAATTAAGTACTTCACTTTAGGAGACAGACTGTTCTGTTATATTGTGTTTGATTAATTAAAAAAAAAAAAGTAAAAAATGTGTTTTGAAAAATGCCTAATTCCTGAGGATCTTAAAGCTGATGTTTTTGAGTTGTCAGCCTCAGGATGTGTAAATTTTAATAGGATTATGTAATGTATATTTCATAGCTAGCATTTTTTCTATAGTACTGAAGGGTAACTCAAATTCAAATTAATCTCTCAATAATGTTCTGTTTTAATAGTCTAGTTTGATGTTACCATTAAAATCATTAAAATTAATGTATTTTTCACAAAGCAGGTTTGTTTTAAAGTTCAGTCTGCTAGTCATAGAATTTAAAAACAGATTTAGTAAGACGGAAATTTTTGTGCCTCAGTGCAGTCAGTTAGAAATATGATAAATAACACTCAAATATTGGTATAAAATTCACATCTTTGGCATAAAATTGGTATAAAATTCAAGTCATTCAAGTAGTAGATGGTTAGAATTTTAAAATAGATTTAAAATCTTGATAAACAGCTGTGGTAGAGTCTAGCTTGTCTCAATCAACCGTGTAGGAGTTGTACTTTTCAAGAAAATTGTTAACAGAAACTCAGTGGGCTGCATACATGAAGTATTGCATAGCTGATGCAGAAACCGAGCATATTTAACTTATTGTACCTGTGAAAGATTAGCTACACTGACAGTATTCCCCAAGAACGTGTGAATTTTCCCACGTAACATAGGCAAAATACAGGCAACAACTTATTTTAAAGTTTGATGGTGCGTATGGAGTGGGTTCTTGAATGTATTCAGGGCAGGCAAAGTTAGTACTCTTGTGTAAAAGTCTTTGGAT
Organism: Pterocles gutturalis; assembly: GCF_000699245.1. Taxonomy (NCBI): domain Eukaryota; kingdom Metazoa; phylum Chordata; class Aves; order Pterocliformes; family Pteroclidae; genus Pterocles; species Pterocles gutturalis. The sequence goes on along the minus strand of NW_010120180.1, from coordinate 63,342 downwards.
AACCAACCCGGTATGTGCTATAGTAACTTTGTAGTCTTCCTAAATGCAAATCTACTGAAAACTCTGTCGGACAAAATCATACTACTTTCTCCAGTAAATGTAGAGTAAATTTAAGAGATTAAAACAAAAATATTTTGGGAAATACATTTAAAAGCTCAAATTTCAAGATTTCTTTGTGCAGGTATTGGGAAGTTATCCAAAATAAATTAAACTGATTATTTTTGTTGTATATTTAATTAATCCACAATTTCCGATGAAACAGAAATTTAGCACTTTGAAGTAAATTGCTGTCACCACTTTAGTTTAAACTAGCAAAATTTAGGTGTGAAGATTTAGTGTGCACTAGATCTTTACTGAAGAACCTGCTCAAGGACCTAATCAAGGTCTTTCTGAGTTCTTTTGAAAGAAGTTTAACTCTCTTCCGACTAGACTGGTTCTCTTTCCCACTTCCTAATTTGGCTCAGAGTGGATATGCACAAGTTTTAATTTTCTCTCATGATTTCTTTGAAACCTGGGCAGGGAGACTGGGTTTCTGCCAGCAGTGTGTGGTTGCATTCTTTGTAGAAAGCTGGTTAATTGTTGGCAAGTGAAAGTAGCTCACAGTTCTTAGACTTGGGCCAAAATCCACAGGCAGTAGTGGTAGCTGTTAGCTGATGTGTCCAGTCTTCAGCTATGTTGTTACTGTTTCATTTGAGCCCAGATTGCAAACAATGGTTTAGGGGTGGGGTTCATAGGATTCTGAGTATTTTTCTCAGATGGCAATGAGGACTTTTTTTTACTATCCCCTGTTTTGTAAATTTCATAAAGTTAGTTCAGCATATATTGAAAGAAAACCTTGAAGAATAATTCCTGAAAGATAACTATCTGATCACGACTTTGCCATTGAATTTTTTGAGATAAACTAGTGTAATCCAATCAAAATTAGACCAGGTGATCATACAGATGAATTTCTTTTTTTAGTAGCTGTCTGAAAACTAAGTCCTAATTACAAAATAAAAGTTATTGTGCCTTTTAAGGTTTTTTGGTAGAATTACTTGCAATTTATTTATTTATTTATCTATCTATCTATTTATTTATTTATTTAAAGCTAAAAGCAGACGGCAATCAAAACCATATAAGCCTAAAAAAATCATTAAAATGGAAGGAAAGATTGTCATATCTACAGCGTGCAATAATGGAAGCAGTTCTGTAATTTCAAAAGATGGAGAACTCTACATGTTTGGAAAAGATGCTATTTACTCTGATAGTACAAGTAAGTTAATATCTGTCTTTTAAGTGCTTTCTCAAATAAAGTAACTGAAATTATTTGGGAAGATTTTGGCCTGTGGAAATGTTAGTGTGTTTCTTACTCTCCTAATAGATTTCTGAATTTCTGCTGATTCAGACAAATATGACAGAAGGATAGAAAGAGAAGACAGTTTCCTTGAGTTCTGTAAAAATATATAGCAGCACTGGTGACAAATACCCAAATGAATGCTTCCACTCATTTGTTGTATTAGTCTGACACTAGAAGGACATATGGGGAAAAGTCACAGAAATGAGACATGTTTTGTTATGAACAAAGGCTGCAGGAAACCAGGCCTAATATGTTTTTCTGTTAGAAGACAGCCTATTTTGAATTTGCAGGTGATCCAGTACATCTCAATTTAAATAAAATATTAAAGAAAGAAACTCCAACAGTGTTTGACTCCTTTAGAATTGTTTTTCAGAACAAGTGATTTGCAGCAGGGTTTAGTTTGGTTTTGGCTTTTCTTTCGTTGCAGTACAAATGGCCTAAGCCTAATTCTCCTTACACTTCTTATTTTAGTACCTGTGTTTTATATCTGCTGGTTTTCTCCCTTGCCATTAATTTAAAAATTGTCAGTATGCACTAGCAATTTTGTTATATCACTGAAGTTAACTTCTCAGATAGAAAATGTAATTTGCCACTGAACTGTTTTATATCATATAGGTTTAGTAACGGATTTGAAAGGCCATTTTGTGACTCAGGTAGCCATGGGCAAAGCTCATACCTGTGTGTTAATGAAGAACGGAGAAGTTTGGACATTTGGAGTAAATAATAAAGGACAGTGTGGACGAGACACAGGCTCCATGAGCCAGGGAGGAAAAGGTGAGGGACCTCAATTTTTCCTTTTGTTCTGTGTGCTGGAAAATATCACAAGTGAAAACATAACTAGAGCTTTTCATTATAAAATACGATTCCAATACTAAAGCTTAAGTGCATGCAACGTGCTTAAAAAAACAACAGGTATGTATGCTTTCAACTGTCACGTATTTGGTGTTCTGTTTTTTATGTTAAAAAACTCAATTACTTTTCTTTTGTCGTTAAAAAAAAAGCACTTGTCTTACTCTGTGCTGTTGTCCTTGTTTGCATTCGGTCTTGAGACTGTTGTCTGCCTAAACAAGACAGGAATGCAAGTCTACATCTTTCTCCACACAACTGAACATTTCCATTACTCCTTAATATAGATATGAAAAAACATACCTATTCACCTTTGCCAGGTTGGAGTATGTTATACATGACAAGTAAATGACCTGTTACTTGTATACTGAATATAAGTGTTTCATTTCCCTTTTAGTTGTGAAATCTAAATATATACCCCAGCCCATGCTCAGAGAGGTTTCAAAAGTGTCATTGTGCTGGCTGAGCATGCAAATCAGGCATGTCTAGTCATTCGCAAGTGTTCTTTGGAGCTTCCTCCGTAGCCACTCTTGGCCTCAGAAAACAGCTATTTCTTGTTGCAATATTTTAATTAGGTTTTGGAGTTGAGAACATGGCAACAGCAATGGATGAAGACCTAGAAGAAGAACTGGATGAAAAAGATGAGAAGTCCATGATGTGTCCTCCAGGCATGCATAAATGGAAGTTGGAGCAGTGTATGGTGTGCACTGTATGTGGTGATTGCACAGGCTATGGAGCTAGCTGTGTTAGTAGTGGGCGTCCTGACAGAGTACCTGGAGGGTAAGCAAGCCTATAGAAATATACTTGGTGTGTTGAATGGCTAAAGCACATGTTGAATGTAAACTGAGTTGATGTGTTCTTAAATTCAGTCTAAGGTAACATTATACCTAAAAAGAGTGTGTGCTTTTAAAATTAGAAACAGGTTAAAAATTTTATAAATAGCTTGTGATTGTTGAAAGGGATTTAGTTTTAAGTGCTTTTTTTTAATGTTTCTTTAGCATATAGTTCTTTTCTAGAAGCTGTTGAATATGAACACTAATATAATCTGTCTCTTGACAGAGCTGCTGGCTTTGGGATAACCTTTCTTCGTCCTATGATGGAAGTTGTTTTTTATCTTGCTGTTCCAGTTGCTTTTATCTGTTACTTCAGGGTTGAGCTGCATAAAGGGCCACTACTTTTCATATTGCCATTACTATTTCTCCAGCATTGTACGTGCTCATCGTTTCATTGTTCATGTTTTCATGTGATGTACGTTTAATTAAATGAAGAAAAGTTAGTGCTCAGAAGTCAGTTCAGATATATATGGCCAGTGTATGCTCCCTGGCACAACAGCCGCTAACATATAAGCTAGCTATACATTCTGTTTATCTCAGGAAAAATTACATGTCCACAGATAGAACAAACTAATAGTGTATATTTTAATTACTATCAGTAGTACACGAAAATAAAAGATAGTGATAAAGCAACTCTGTTTGCTGCAGAATCTGTGGCTGTGGCTCAGGTGAGTCAGGCTGTGCTGTGTGTGGCTGCTGCAAGGCATGTGCTAGAGAACTGGATGGTCAGGAAGCAAGGCAAAGAGGAATCCTTGATGCTGTGAAAGAGATGATACCTTTAGATCTCTTACTGGGTAAGTAATATGAAATTAACAGGATGGCTTTTAATTTTCTTCCTTACTGCACTTTTTATTTTCTTCGTCTGTTTACATTCTTTAATAAACTCAGTCCCACTGCTGACTTTTGAAACTTGAATTGGAATAACAGGTTTCCTTAGAAATAGGTTTGCTCTTTTCAGTTAATATTTGAGTTAGTATTTTGATTCTTCTGTATGATAAAACTTTGTAACTTAAGTTATGCACTTCTTTCTTTCCAATGAAATTACTGAATTTTTAGACTTACAGGACAGTTTTAGTATAATATTGTTAAAATGGATAATAAGTTGCTTATCAGAGAGATTTATTTATTGCTGATATAGCTAAGTGGGATCATTCTGGTAAGTACTTTAAACTTGCTTTTACTCTACACGTGTGCCATTTTCACTTGTGCAGTTGTTATACTAATGCTGATACTACAGAGTTGTTCTTATCCTTTTTTGATAGCCTGAAAATTTTATCAAGGTTTTTTGCAGTCACATAAAAGATAGGGAATATTCATAGAATCATAGAATCATAGAATGGTTTGGGTTGGAAAGGACCTTAACGATCATCAAGTTCCAACCCCCCTGCCATGGGCAGGGACACCCTCCACTAAACCAGGTTGCTCAAAGCCTCATCCAGCCTGGCCTTGAACACCTCCAGGGGTGGGGCC
>NW_010120180.1:54979-58532 GCF_000699245.1 Pterocles gutturalis | reverse complement strand
TCTCCTCTGGACTCTCTCCAACAGGTCCAGGTCTTTTCTATGTTGGGGGCCCCACGTCTGAACATAGTACTCAAGGTGGGGTCTCACGAGAGCAGAGTTGAGGAGGAGAATCACCTCCGTTGACCTGCTGATCACGCTTCTTTTGATGCAGCCCAAGATACAGCTGGCTTTCTGGGCTGCAAGCGCACACTGTCAGCTCATGTTCAGCTTCTCATCCACCAGTACCCCCAAGTCCTTCTCCTCAGGGCTGCTCTCTATCCATTCTCCACCCAGCCTGTATTTGTGCTTGGGATTGCCTCAACCCACGTGCAGGACCTTGCACTTTTCAAGAAACTATTGTTTCTTGAAAACTTTTCTTTTTTTCTCTTAGAAATTTTCAGAGAGAAAGAGCTGCCAGGAATGTGGAAATTACTTAAAAAAAAAAAAAAAAAAAACCACAACAAAACACTTCCCACCCCACTCTACCCCCCCTAAAAATACCCACCTTAGGGGAAAAAACGCCACCTGGTATGATTATTGGAAAATATACTTTTGGATTTTACCTTGTAAGATCTGTTATCACAACATTTTTAATATTGTACTCTCTGTACTTACAACAAAGCAATTTAAGCTTTTGGAGATCAGACTTTCCTTCCTTATTTCTTTTTTACATTTAGATTTACATAGAGCCCTTAATCCTGCATGGATGTATGGATATAGTATCTGGTATAGAAATTAAATAATCAGATGCATGACTTTAAAATATTTATACATCACACCAATTTATTAGGAGTTGGGGGGAGAATAATAATAAGAAAATTACATGCTATAATTTGAGTGTGGGATTTTTTTTTTCCCCAAGCAACAGTTAAATAGACACTAGAAGTAGTTCTCTCGTTAAGTTAACACTAAGGACCCCAAATAACCTCACTGTGCAGTCCTGATACTTCCATACAGATATTTCTAAATGTAATTTGCTTGTATATGGCCGTCACAGAAGTAGGTTTATAGTGACAGTGAATGTTGCAGTAGCAACTCTGCTTCACAGCTCTGTTCTCATGCATGGCCAGGGAGGAGTTACAATTTTTGCGCTAAGCTCCACTTTGCTAACTCTTCTCCTAGCAAGATAGACTCTTGATCCTGTGTTGAGCTTGGCATAGTTCAAGGGGAGGGCATTGACCACAGTTGTCTAGAGAAAAGTGACAGTGCTTCCAAGTGGAGTTTTTCTTTGATACTGGGAGCACGGTATATTTTTTTTCACATTGTTTGAATTTGCTGAATAAACATTGGAAAAAAGTAGTGCTTATAGTAGTTTTATTGTTGCATTTATTCAAGTCATGTTTTTCATTTAAAGAAGTGCTTATCAGTTTATTTCACTTTCTTATTAAATTAGCTAGTTTGGTAAATAAGTCAGATTTACATACGGATGTATACATGCGTTAAAGTAATTGCAAGCTTCTTGGTAAGCACACAGCATATAGTGGTAAAACATTCTTAAACTAAAAAAACATGTAATATATTTAAAATGTTTTTAAAATATAAACAATTGTATGCTTGTTTTAATAATAATAATTTTTGAAATTTTTGGGAGAAATTTGAGATAACCATGACAACACATAACTTAAATGTGAGTATGTATATGCCTAATAAAAAGAAAGTACTAAGTACTATTCAGTAATGTTGGAATTTTGACAAGTTCATGAAAACCAGGAAATTCAGAGATAAGGCCTAAAACTTTTCTCCAAATTTACTCAACTCCTTATTTTTAAGTATCGTGTCAGAGCCATGTAAAGAGCAGGTAGTGAGTAGGCTTCAGTTTTCGTTTACCTAGCTTCTTCTAGGGTTTATTACCAACGTAATAGTTTTTAAAGATAATTTTGCGTATTTTATTTTCTTAATCTATCTAGCTGTCCCTGTTCCTGGAGTTAATATTGAAGAACACCTTCAGTTACGGCAAGAAGAAAAGCGGCAACGTGTAAACAGGAGACATAGATTGGAAGAAGGAAGAGGTAAGTGACTTCCTTACTGATGAGAGGCTTGAATAGTTCAAGCAAACCTCTCAGTCTGTTTTCTAAGAATGGAAATTAATTCGTTTTGCTCTAGTGAGCCAATACAGTAACCGAACAAAAATCAGAACCTAAATAGCTAGCTTATGTTATTTAGCATGCTTTTGTAAAATTGTGAAAAATCTGTATGTATAATTTCAAAATTTTCTTGCCTTGTGTATTATCTACCTTGGGAAATATTGTTGATTTTCCATACCAACAGTATGTAGCTTAACATGTTTTCAGTACTCTTCTTGTTTTAAAATATCTCAGTGTCTTAATCTGGTAAATAATTCAAGTTGAGAGATTTAGACTGATATAAACATGATATATTTTTAGTGAAGTGTGATGATGTGGTTGGTAAGATTATTGTGTGTTTAGAAGATGAACAACTTTATTGGAATGTTATGCTGTATTCGGCACCACTTCTATGCTAAATCATAATTCCCCAACATAATTATTGAAGGATGTTTCTCAGCTTTTCACTGGCTCTCAATTTCTGTTCAGAAGTGAAGGATCTGATGTATCACACAGAGAAATGATTGTTGTTTTTCAAGCTGGTTTAGAGCTTGATGGTAGTGGTGGGAGATGACCATAAAAGTAGTTGCACTGAAATTTTGTATGTTAGAATGTTCAGAATGTGGTTGGATTATTTTTCCTTTCTTATCAAACACCAGTGTTTTTAGTCTTGAGGGCATTAAATTAAGCCTTAATGGATTACAGAAATCCCTGGGCCACATTGTACAATTAATGTAATGCGTCTAAGACTACCATTTACTGAGCAAGATAATCTTGAAAGCTGTTCCTGTGACTTTTTCAGATTGATATTTGAAGTAATAGAATTTAGAAATACTCAAAGATTTCAATTTACCACTTAAAGATAATAGTTTTTTTCAGAAGGCTGTGAGAATATGAAAACAGCTTTTTAAACAAACTATATTTAACTAATAAGCTAAAAAATACAAAATAACTCTTAATATGGTGATAATAAATGGTCTTGTGATTCGCTGGCATTTCATCACTTCTCTTTCTCAGCCTATGATGTCAGAGCTTTTAGATGATCATTACTGAGATACAGACTTTGTATGTAATTAACCAAGGATTAGCTTTTGACGCCCTTACAGAAAAATGTTTTCCTTCAATCTTACTCTACATGGAACAAGAAAAAAAAATACAGGAAATGGATTAATTTGACCTGGACCTATTGGACAGAGTCCAGAGGAGAGCCATGAAATTAGTCAGAAGGCTGGAGCACCTCCCCTATGAGGACAGGCTGAGAGAATTGGGGTTGTTCAGCCTGGAGAAAAAAGAAGGCTCCGAGGAGACTTAATATCAACCTTCCAGTACCTGAAGGGGGCCTACAGGAGAGATGGGGAGGCACTCTTTATCAGGGAGTGTAGTGGGAGGACAAGGGGTAATGGGTATAAGCTGAAGGAGGGTAAATTTAGACTAGACATTAGGAAGAAATTTTTCACTGTGAGGGTGGTGAGACACTGGAACAGGTTGCCCATGGAAGCTGTGGATGACCC
>NW_010120180.1:26869-54918 GCF_000699245.1 Pterocles gutturalis | reverse complement strand
GGTGACCCTGCCCATGGCAGGGGGGTTGGAACTTGATGATCGTTAAGGTCCTTTCCAACCCAAACCATTCTATGATTCTATGAGTCAAAACTGCTGTGTATTGAGACAATATTATCTGAGGCTGCCTGTATTTGGGCAATTTTAGATTTTTCTGAAATGTGACTAATTCAGTGATTAGTTTTACTGTGGTAGGCTGAGTATCTCATAAATCTATTTAAGGTCTGTCAAAGCCACTATTGGCTTGGAGTCAGTTTGTCCCTAACACTGTTCTTTGTTCATTGCTGAACATATACCTAAATGTACAGCAGAACTGTCTATTCAAATGCAGTATTTTTCATTAAATATTAGTGCAGCTTCTTTCTGTACTTTTAGTTACATATTTATTTTGATGCTTTCAGGACCTGAAGGTGTATTTGTTTCAAAGTTTCTTTAAACAAATCAAAAACAAAGAAAAAAAACAGTTTTACTTGAAATAATATTAAATCCATACATGACTTTCTGCTTAAGAATGCTTTCAAGAGAAAGCTATAGGTTTTTGTCCTTAATGACCAGCAGGTATGATTCTGTGAAACTAGTGTTGTACTTGAGTTTGTGATTTCCGTCTGAAAGAGGTGATTATTGTTAACAAAATTATTTTTAAAATAATCTGTTATGGTTTTAGTATTGAGATTTGCAATAGGCTCAGTGTTCTGGTTTATATTTAGTTTTTAAATTTACCTTATGTGTTCATATACAGAAATGCATCTTTCACATTTATTTAACAGTATATATCAAGTCAAGTATTCAGAATAAAGTGTCAGAGTTACAGTTATCATAAAATTCCATCTCATTCTCTATCACACCCAAATTGCCCTGCATGCTTGTATCTGCTAGCCTGCATCTCTTTCGCTTATTAAAAGTCCTGATAATTTTTTTACACATCTCATTTGTACTATTTAAGTGTCAATAGAAAAGAGCTTTAAGAACACAGAAAAAGGCATGTGTCCTGTTTTTATTTTCAGTGTTCTGCACACAAGAAGCAAACTGCAATTAACCTTAGTTGCCTACACAGCACGGTGACATTCTCCATGAATATTTCTGCCTTAATAATAAATTTGTACTCGTACTCTGAAAAATACAATTTTAAGGAACATGCGCTTTAACTATTATCTCTGCCTCATGGGAACATCATTTTGTTTCCCTGAAGGCTATAGAGGTGAGACGTTATCTCAATGTAATGTTTTTCACTTTTAGTGGAATTGAAACTAAGTATTTGTTACCAGTTTAATTTTCTGAAATATTTTTCTTTAAAGTTTACCACCTGTTGGCTGATTAGATAATTGTTTTTCTGTATTAGGGGTTTGCCTCCCTTTTTTATTGTTTGGGAAAAAAACCCCCAAAACACAACCACTTCTCTGTTTTTTCTCTTACAAGTATTCTAGAAGCCAAAAATAGGGTTTTACAACATAAACTGCCAATCTTCAACAATCTTCAGTTGTGTGGTCATGTAGCCTGCTACGTTCAGTGCACTGGAGTAAAAGTCATCATTTGAGATCGTTGATTTCAGTCTTCTGTAATCACAGCTTGCCAAATAGCATTTGTTTAGGGAAAAGTACTGGAAGAAAGCAAAATATGTATAATCCAAATTCAGATCAAATAGTAAACTCTTTCATAGTTCTGCCTAAGTGCTTAAATGGTCAAGAATGCAAAAGAACCTAAGTGCATGTAGGATGGTATCAATTGTGTATGTTTTGCTGTAGTCCACATTATTTAATAAATGCATTCTATTTTTCTAGAAGATAAATTATTTCTGTGGATAAATATCTGGTGGGTTGTTTTTTTTTTTTTTTTTTGTGCTCTAAATTCACTGCCGGACAAAGTCCATTTTGAAAGGCGTGGATCCTTCAAGACCAAGAAAGAAAAGCTGATCTTGACGTTTCCTAGGCTAGCGATATTTAACCTCGCAGCTTAGCTATGGGAAAATATTCTATAAAACAATCAAGGAAAAGTGAATGTCATTTTGCATCATATAGCACCAGATTTCAAATAGCAGTACTACATTCTACCAGTGACTCTCCGTTGCTTCTCTCTGTAACTTGAGCCACTAAAATAACAACCTATTACTATTCTCAGTTATTCCTCATGCAGATCTGTGTTAGAGGCTTCTAGAAGAGTTTTTCAAATAATACTCTGTAGACATTTTTTTAACAAAATAAAGGAAGTGTCTAATGCATGGATGAATTGTTCCACCAGAATAATTCCTAGTACCTAAACTCTGCTCTCTTTATGCAGGCAACCTCAGAGGTAAGCAGAGAGCAGATATGGTCTGTATGAATTGTTCTAGTGTTTTGTTTCCTGTGGTGCTATTTTGCAGGGGGAGAAGGTACTTTGCATCGTGCCAGCACGTGACTGAACAGTCAGGCATCATAATGTAATAAAAACTTAGATATTTGCTATGGGTTTATCACTGTGTTACAGATTAACCATGCATAAAAAGCCAAAGAGGGTGACAGACTTGCACATTGTGTTACATGTATTGATACAAATTATTAGGAAATGAATATATATATGTTGCATTTAACTTTGTTTTGGATTTGAGCCCTTTACATAATGAATGCAAATGTAGAGTATATAGGAATATCCAGAGCAAATATGAATCCTGCTTCGGTCGGAAGGTTAGATACAGTTACAGAGTTGTCATCTTCACTAGGGGACCGTAATGCCAGACAAGTGGCTTAGCTAAAGGCAGCCATCTGAGTAGCACCATGCTGGAGTTGATAGACTTTTGTGCTTCCTAAACATTCTCTGTCTCCCAAATCTCCTGTAGTTCTTTTACTCACCCTAATGTTCTTTACTTCCTTTGTTCCCGAAATTACCTCTTTTTTGCTGTCTTTGCTTTTAGCACTAAAATGCCAAGGGCTGCCTTCAGTGTTGTGTCTTCTTCCCTGGTCTGTTCATTGTGTTGGCATTTTCTGCAACTTCAGAATTTTTTGCCTAAATTATGTAGAGATTACTTACTCTATCTGATCACCCACAGATGTCTTAGATCCATATATTTGAAGCAGCACTCTTTGCAGTCTTTTTGTCTCTTTTTTGCAGCTTTTCTGATCCAAGTTTCACTTTTGTCATATTGTCCTGTCCAGTCTTTATTTCTTGGGCTTTTCATTTCATTTGGAACTTCTCAATAAGCAAATCACATGACTTTTTTTTTGTTCCTTAGTTTCTCCTGTTCTTCATACAGTTTTCCTCTGTATCTTTTGTCCTTCAAACATTTTTAGCTTTCATAATCTGCTTGTCATTCGTCTCTTTTCCCTTTCTTGCCTTTTTGTGGTCTGCCTCAGTGTATACTCCTCAGTTTCTCCCATCCAACTTGGAAGGAGGGAAGCATGTTACAATTTTATGCTTAAGTCTGTACTCTGGGAAGTAGGATATTAAACACAGCAGGTAGCCTGGCAGAAAGTAATCTTTACGAGAAATGTATCTGTTAAATGGAAGCTCCAGTTGAGAGGAAACTGTGAAAAGTCAGAGCAATAGCAAGACAGCTAAAGAAGAATCTGCAAAATGTAGGTAAAGTGAAAGCAAATTATGTTCCTTGATCATCAGAAGTTTTTAATTAACAAGGGATTCTGGGATAAAGAGAGTCCAGATAAATACAGTAGAATCAAACCAAAAAATCTATGCTGTATATAGAAACGTATATGAATAATGAAGTTTTGGATCATTTTAGCTAACACATGTATGAATCTCAAAGCTAGGAGGAAAGGCAGTAGTGGATTTTTAAAACATTTGTCATTTTCTTTTTTTAAGTTAATACTGAAATTTGGGAACTTCTGTGTGTGAAGAGAAGTTTCTTCATCTGAAAGTTCTAAAGCTAGATAGAATTGGCCTAACTTCTAAATAAATTTCTTTCCATACTGTTTACTATTAACAAAGGAACTGATGAACTAAAGCTGACAGCAGGAAACCAGAGACAATGGACATTTATGAAAAGTTAGCCTACATTAATTTGTCAGTAAAGTTTGTCTAAGGAAATAGATTATCAATTATTTTGGGGAAGGAGTAGAAATACTTGGGTTCAGTGTTTCACATAAGCTGTTTATAACACGACACAAAGCCTGATTTGGGGTGTCCATGTAAGGAATGGGTCTGGGAGCCTGTAGAATGGCAAGAGTGGCACTTGGAAGAATTAGCGTCTCCTAATTCATGGTTTCCATTGAATGTGGGACTTCTGGAAGAAGGGGATGCTTCCAAAGAAATTCTTGGTGGCCTGCTTAACCTTTAAAATACAGGAAAAATACAGATTTAAGGAATAAATTGCTGGTCCATGAGCAACAGATAATCAGCCTCAATTAAAATTAATACAGCACTTCTTGGGTCTAGATTTTAAAAATAAAAAGTGGTCTGGAGAAAATTTTAATTGCATACATCATTGCTTTCTTCAAATAAAAATCTCTTCTTGAAGACCTTTACATAGAAATATTTTTTAAATAACTTAAATAGATTTCAAAATTAGTAAGTAGATAAGAAAAAAAAATAATATGATTTGACTAATTTTCTTCATGGAACAGATGTTTTTGGATAGCTATTTTCTTTATAAGTGATAACTCTTCATTTTAAATATGGTATTTATGAACAGTTGTATGCTTATGTTTTTTAAATTTAGCATTCATATGATGATAGTACCAAATTAGTATTTTAAATGTAATATTGTAGGATGTAAGGTGTGATAATTAATCTTTTTGACTATTAAAGGAAGTAATGGAAATTTTCTGTCAAATTTCACTCTAGTGTGAATCTGTTGCATACTTACAAGTTCAGGTAAAATGGTCACTGTGGGATATTTATTGTTTCTTTGCATATTATTTTGGTCTTATTACGAAGAAGTTACAACTTTATTTAGGGCCTTTTGAATTTAGCAAAGAAATATTATTATATATTATTATTCATTTTTTTCATTGCTTTTAATTTGAATTTTGTTTAACACACTGTTTCCATTTTGTGAGCTTTCCTATGCATGTGCAAAATGTTTCTCCTCAGGCCCCCTTGTATTTCCTGGTCCTATATTTATGAACCATCGAGAACAGGCTCTAGCCAGAATCAGACCCCATCCAGCACAGCTAAAGCATAAACGGGACAAGCACAAAGGTATTTGGTCTTCCATATTGGCTAGGGGGGAAATAAGCCAGTCCTCCCAGTCACTTCTTCCATGCGCTGAATCTGTCTTTTCAAAGAACTGCAGAAAATGGGTTCTGCCTTTCCTCTTGTTAGTATCTTGTTACCTGAGGAGAAAGAAAATGCATTCAAATGTTGACCCTTTTTAAAAGTGTAAATGTTTGGTAGTCTGCATCATCTTTGTTTTTCTTTCTTCTTTTTTTTTTTTAATGAAATATGCATTGTCTTTTCTCATTTCTGAGTGTATCTTTTCTCATTTCTAAGGCTGTTTCGTTCCTGAGGTTCTTCAGTTTTACTGTAGGAAACTTTTGACACCTTCCAGTGACTCAGACTGCTGCACTGCATTTGCATTGTGTTTTTTAAACTTTGTATTGTGTATGTGGAGTGATTGCTTTAACATATCAATTCTAGACTTGTTAATTCTAGCATAAAATTTTTCACAGGTGTGTTGTATTTTAACAAGCCTTTTTTAGTAATGAAGTATTTAAAATGTGAACAGTGCTTTTTTTTAAACTAGCTTTCAATGGGGAGAATACAAATTAAAGTACAGGTTTTACACTGCAGTATTCTTGAGATAAATGTTCTTTTGCAGGATGTAAGCAGAGAGGTGTCTTTGATATTTCTGAGATCTTTGTATGTCTGGAAGGCCAATTCATTATACCTTGAATTTGTAAATGTGTAATTTGTTCAGATATAAGTGGTTTAATTTATTTTTTGGAAGAGGTATTACTAAAAATTTCAACTGAATTTATTAAAATTGAGCTGTCTCAAATGTGATCGCAGTTTGCATATATCTGTATCTGTACATATGTATTTATATATAAAGGATAAATAAGTAAAATGTAGATTACAGACATGATTGAAGTAAGTAGAAAGCTTTGAAATTATGAGGGCCCAAAAAGCTTCAAACTATTTTTTTAAAGAATAGCTAAATATGAAAAGAATTGTTATAATGGGATTCCAGTTGATTTAACAGAAGTTAGTGATAGTACTTGGAAAGTATACAAACAAATTGTATGATAGTTTGAAGCCTTTTGGGATATTATTTCGGTGTGCAGGGGTGATAGGCCTAGCTAGTTGTGAACATACTGGATCATTAAATTATCTTACATTTATTTGAGTGAAAGGAAAGCAGAATCTGGTCCTTCCTATTTTCATAATGTATCTACTTGGATAACATATAATCTGAGCTTTAAGTCTTGATGGATTAAATGGAGCAACCTAACATAATTTCCCAGGGAGAGATTGGATGCTGAAAATACAAAACATACAGAACCTAAATGCTGTCATTTGAGTGACAATTTGATGATCACCAGTGTTCTTGAGCTGGATGCTACTGGTAGTTGTACTGCTTGCAAGCCCTTGAACTTGTACACAAGTGCATAAAGGAGTATGCTCATCCTGCCTAATTTTTTGGCATGTGTTGGTACTTGGTGCTCACTTCAGCTCGAGTATTTCTTTACAAGAGGTATATTCATTAGTGTCAGTTTGAGGTTTACATTGCATGGAGTTGAAGAAAATGCACAGGTCTATATTGTGCTGGAAGATTTTTTTCAGATGTGCTTTGTAGATCTGAACATATATTTTTCCTTGAGGAACACTATATGCAAAGAAATAGTTTCAGTTTCTTTTAGTTCTTTGTGTCTCATGCTAAACAGATAAGGAAGATTATAACATCTCTACAAGTAAACTTTGAGACTCTTCTCCACCTTAGAAGATTGCTTCTCAAAAGATGACCATAAATTCCACTAGAAACTAGAAATGCCTCTCAACTTCTGGAAGAGGTTCCAAGGGAAAAAGGAAAACTGGTGAAGTGTGTTGTTATCAAAGTAAAGGGGAAAGTGGGGATAATGAAAAAGATAAGTAGTATATCTCATCTAAAAAAGCATGCCTCTTTCACTATACATTGTAAAAGCAATAATCAAGCAATCTGAAGCAGGGATGTTGACTTCAGTAAAAGGACACTATAACATTGAAATCAGCATGTTCTTTTGTGTTACTTTTGAATGTGATGCTTTCCAAACTGGCATTCTTACTTCAGAAGTTTCTGTTAAAGTAGTCTTGCTTCACAGCAACCAGACCTTCAAGATCTTTGGGCAAGGAAAATTTATTTTGACTAGTAGTACTGATGAGGCCAGTACTAAACTTGCTGGCACCTGTTCCTGTTTCTCCGTTTGCAGCTGCAGAACTTTCAATACTGATATTTAAACTTGAATGTGGACAGCTTCTTCAGGACTGAAAATTACTGCCTAATTTAAAAGTTACATTTTATATATATTTGTATATATTATCAAATCTACATGTTTTTAACTTGTGGAATTCTTCTGTTGAATAGCCCAGTTGAAAAGTCCTTCACCTTCATCAAAATGCCAATTTTCTGGAAAGCTTGCCATTGTCATCTACTTATTTCACATTTTTAGGGTCTGTTTTATCAAGATCCTTGTAATTACAAAAGATTCATTTTAACCATAATCATAATCTTTCTGATCTATGTCTCCTTCACAAGTATAGATAGAAAGGAGTAGGTACCACCTTCTTGGTATTCATGGAGTGCTTTGACATTAATAATAAAAATGAGTTTTTACTTCATCCTCATTCTTTAGTGAGGTATTGATTTCACAGTCTGTATCTCCAGTCCCTATGGACTTCATCACTGGAGATATGAGTAAAAAAGATTGATTAAAGTCTGTAGAATTTTCTCAACTGTAGACATGAACTGAGTAGCAATTAAAAATAATCTAAGATCCTTGAGTGATTAAGGTTCTGCAAGCAAATGCCACCTTTATCCTGTATTTGGGCATAGTGGGAATGAAAAAATTGTTTCAAACAACATGAAACTAAATACTCTCAAAAGGACAAAGGTTAGATGAAGCCGAACCTGCATGGATGGAACAAGCTATATATGAACCATTTTGCAAATGCCAATGCAAAATTATCAGATGTTTAAGAAAATTTACTTGTAATTTAATTTTTTTACTTTAAAATACACCGTCTGAAGGGTAATTTGAAACACTAATTGGAGAAAGACAGCTTACACTGAAAACCTACGTCTATCACTTAGTAGATGTGAATCACACTGGAGTCTTCGTGTGTTCCATGTGGACATTTCCATAGTCTGATAGTCTTGCTTTCATGTGTTAAGTGGTCCTAAGGAAGTTCAAAACACAAATGAAGATGTGCTGCCTAAGACTTTTGCTATTGTTTAAGAAGATAAAAGTTGCACCAAAAACATTTCAGAGACACTTCTTTATTAGGTTTTTACACACTGCCATCAATAAGGAGACACTTTAGAAAGGGACTTTCTTGTGATTTGATGCTTGAAGGATGCAAGAGTATGTCAAACCTCACAAGCATACATAATCAGCAGCTGTTGTCACGTGTTATCGTGACAACTACCAATTACAAAGTTGACTTTCTTTATAACATACCTTTTTTGCTATTATGAGTTCTGTGTCTCTGTTCAGACTTCCTGATTGTCACAGTTTGACCCACTTGGTTATCAGCACACACCCTGCAGCTGCTCGCTCACCCTCCCCTCTGCCAGGGATGAGGGCAGAGAATTAAAGGGGTAAAGGGAAAAGAGTCTCATGGGTTGATATAAGAACAATTTAATAACTGAACTACAATAAAATTGAAAATAATAGTAGTAATAATATATGAATATACAAATGAGTGATATACAGTGCAACTGCTCACCATCTGATGACTGAGGCTCAGCCCATTCCCAGCTAATGATCCCAGAGCAGAGAGTGTTGAAATTGCAATCCAGGAAAAGACATAAGCCCAAGTGTCGGCCGGAGAGAGTGAACTTCTGAACAGAGCCTTGTCTATATAGTGAGCATGATGTGCATGATATGGAATATACCATTGGCCAATTTGGGTCTCAATCCTAAACCTAAGGTCAAATTGTAGGCTCGTAACTGGGGCTGTGCTCCCTCCCAGCTTCTCCTGCACCTGCACACAACTGGCAAAGCATGAGAAGATGAGAAGTCCTTGACTGTCCTGGGAAAAACTGTAACAGGCTACTATGAAGAAAGTTAACTCTGTCACAGCTGAAACCAGGGAATTTATCTTTCATACCAACCCCTCTCTTCTCCATCATTCAATAATTCTTTTTGGAGAGTTAAATTTCATTAGATAAAGTTGCCCACAATCTTGAAGATGTTAGGAATAACTCTTCATGTCATATACTGCAAATGGCGACTTCTGCCTGTGAACTATTGCAAATCATAAAACAGGACCAGAGGTGGCTGATGGAGGAAGAAACTGCTGAAGAAATTCCCTCTATTGAATTGGTGGATAAAGTATAGCATTGATATGAGCTTTAATACATTCTCTAGAGTTTAGAGATTGTAGCTGCTTCCTTGTCTCTCAAAGAAACCTACCACTTAATGACTTACTCCAGAAGTTAACACTTATTAAATGGTTTGAAAAGTTATTCTTCTCATTTTGTAAGGTTATTTGGGTATCTGTGGAAGAATAAGGTAGTTCATAAATGTATGCCTTTTTGTCCACCTCTAAATTTAAGCTGAATACATAATTCAAGAAGACAACATTGAAAGTAGATTGCCTGATTTCTTTCCTCTCTTGGGAAAGTGGCTAGAGGTGGATCTCTACTCCTCCAAAACATACGTTTCTATTTAGCAATCTATCTGTGTCACCTAAGAATTCACACTCTCATTCTGCATATTTACCTTTAAGTTCAAGCAAACTCTCTAGCAACCTCTCAAGAATCCAGTGGACCTAGGTTATTTTCTGACCTCATAGAATGTATGATTTCCACAACCAGAGGTAGGTTTTGTTCCTCCCTTGCACTGTAGTTATAATATTGGTCACAGATATTTCAGATGAAGCTTGCGATGGAGAGCCAAGAAGCTGCAGTCATAGGCTGATTTGTTCAGGTAACGTTGTGTATAAAGCCTATAGATGGTATTAAGGCATTTAGAACATCTTTTGAGGGTTGAACATCACAGATGCTAACTAGTAGCTTGACTGATATGCCTTTTTTGGGTAATCACTGCTGAACTGAACAAAGATTTATTGGTAAATGATGTGGCCGAAGGAGATTTTTTTCGTGCATGGTCACATTGCTTTACAGCTTTTCATGTGTGGGGAGAAGAAACACATTTAATATCTCAGAAGCACTTTTTTGCTCCTCCAAAGGTGGTTGGTGAGAAACAAAATATTATAGCCCTTACTGCAGCTGTAGAACACTAACAAAATGTTTTTCCTCGGGTCTGGACCAAGGGTCCAAGATGCCATTCTGTAACAACTTTGAGGGTTTTTTTGCCAGCAGAACTCTCATCTGTAGCTTATGACTTCACTTGCTGTTGAGTCTGAATGAGCTTTTTCTGCATTCCTGGAAAGCAGCTTCTTCTTTTTTTTTTTTTTTTTTTTTTTTTTTTTTTTGGTAGCAATATTAGCCAACTTTTGAGCATGTTTCAGAGGGAAAAATTGTCTTCAGGAGTTAAGAATTTTCTAAGGAAAGTGGAATGGTGGTGAAGGATTGGTTGGTTGTATTTCCAGTTATCTTGCTTTCCTTCCCCAACTGAATAAGATAACCAAGATGAAAAGCCATCATTGTGAAGTTGTTCATGGAGCCCGCCCCTCAGTGTTGACTGAGGAAGCACTTTGGAGCTTTTCCTTGATGCTTCCCTCTCAGAGAGATGAGAGAGTCAGAGTTTCTGTTCTGTGGTAGTCCACTTAGATAACACTGGAAGTATTCACTTGTTCTGCTCACAACATTCCTTTCATTCAACCAGAAGAGTCTCTGCTTCAGTAGTCATTCTTTCTGTGTTTCCCTTTTAAAAACAGTTGTTTTGATATTACTTCTAATGAAGTGAATATGAGCACAAATGTTAAAAGAAAAGCCGGCGTGTATCTCCATAGTTACAGTTGTTCCTCAAAACGTGCAAATAAGCTTTCTGCATCTATCTTTCACTCGCATATCTAAAAAAATTTGGACTCTTTTAAAAAGTACTGAAAGGAAAGGGGATGACCCCATTTATTTGCAGCCTTATCTCTAAGTGTAAGAGCTTGTAGAACTGGGTTCTCATGGCCACTGCTGTTAGAAAGGGATGATATGCATTGGCCATGTACACAGATAAACAATATAGTGTTGCTCTGAAAGTAAGTAACGATATGCTATTTAGTTTCGTATATTTTAGTCAAAATACTTTTTTTCCCTAAACAAGAACAGATGAATCTTACTTTTTTTAGTTACAAGGACTTTATGCCTACCACACATCAATTATTTTAGAGTGCTTATCAAGTTCTGAAGGTCCGGCTGATTCAAAACTCATGAGACAGTTACTAACCACGCAAAGAAGGCTGAGAGGAGTTCCATTTTCAGTTTGCAGATTTCACAGTTAAGCGAAGTAGGATAAGTATGGAAGTCAGTTGTTTCTGTTCCTGCATTTTTAAAGGCTTTGGGAAGTTAGCATTGGAATTTGAAAGTGACAACTCTGTAAAACTTTTTCCTTTAAAATACATTTATTTCTTGGATAAGGAATTGCAGAATTTGTTTTGTTTAAGTGTACTTGTCTCTACATCTTGCACAACAGTATTTAATATTTTCCTTAAGGGTAATAGGGTGTTCTACTTTCTTTTGCATTATTAAAAAAAATGATAAATGTATCTGGAATAATCTTTTATTTAAAGGATATTTCATATCACATGTTTATGTGATCACATATTTATAATTTGAGAAGACAGTAGTCCTCAACTAGTTATTAGTAGTTGTTGAAGCACTTAGGAGCATTGTGTTTTTCTTACGATGGGGCAGGAAACGCACATGTACTTTTTTCAGGTGTCTGGAGATCACTCGATAAGCCACTGTTACATGACCAGAATACAACTTTTGCTAAATTTTGTTAATATGACTGTGCATAGGTGACATGGTTATTGTGTGTCTAGTTTGTTTTGTCATTAGAAGTGCATGCAGCCATGACACATACTTACTGGACATGCACATTCCTGGCTGGTGACTGTTCAAGTGCATTTGGACAGTGGGAGAGCTTACATTTTTCATTACAGTCATCAATGACTGAGGTAGGAGAGGAGACAGGGGTCACAGGTAGACTTCTAGAACAATTAGCTTTTTTCTGCTCCTGTATGAAAAGCTTATGTGAAAGAGGGAAGCAGTAAACAGGCTGCTTGATGAATAAGTAATTCTGGTGGCAATGTTAGCCCCATCTCTTGATTACTTTGGCATGTAGAGTTTAATGCAAAAGTAGGCATGAAAAGTTCAAAGGTACTGTATTTGAGAAATAGCCAAATTATTAATTAAAATACTAGAAGCATGTTAAGTTAGAATTACATGATTAGGAGGAAAAATTCTATATTTTTTCTGTTTTGACAGGTTTTTCTGTTGTTGACAATTCTGTCTCTTTGTATTTGCTTTTGTTGTTCATACAAAAGAAGCTGTAGACAGACCTTCAGAAACTTTTCTTCTGATGTGCATGCAGTCTGGTAGTACACAACTGACGCTGTTGGGAAAACCTCAAAAATCCCATGGCAGTTCTAAGAGCCAGGCAATTCCTTTACCATGTCTCCATTTCACACATATCCAACAGGTAGTGCAAGTGTAATTCTTTTTGATGAAGGACACCCACATTTTCAAAGGGATACTGTGCTATTCAACCTGATTCTTCAAAAGGATTACTTAATCCCTATATGCACTGTTCCTTTACAGATGTAAACTACATGGAGATTCATACGATTTCTGTACTTTGTCACCACTAGAAAATAGTTTTATTTCCAGAACAGTAAGATTTTTTTAAAAACTGTTTTGTAATAAAAGTGGTGGAATGACTTTTCTGTATCAGCAATTTCTATAAAATAAAAATGAAAGAAAGTCTGAGCATTATGTATAAAAACAATTATATTTTAAAAGATTTTTAAGGCTGTAAGTGCTATGCAGCACACAGTGAGTAATGAAATGTCAGAGTTCAAATTTCCACTAATGATTATTCAGGAAAAAAATAGAAATTATAAATGCACTAAATTAAAAGCACCTTGAATGCTTTGAGCAGCAATTGTTTCCCTGTATCAATTTTGTTAATAAAGCAGTAATTGTTCAGAATTGTCACAGAAATAATGTGGAATCTCCTTTGTGCAGTTATTTTTCACTTTGTGTACTTTCTCTCATTCCTCTATGCTAGAGACAGTGTGACTAAAGTCATATATGGAATTTTTGTTGTGAAAATGCACTTTCCTTAGAGCTTCCATTGCCTGCTTTCTACACAGGTGTAGGTATCTTAATGGTGATGAGCATCTTGGCTGTTTCTGTCTTGTTGGTTTCCTACTATGAAACTACCTTCCTTTGTGACCCTGTGACCATATAGTTCAATTATAGTGTAATTGTTAGATGATGTTAACACTCTGATTTCTCAAGAAGATAGGGGCTTTCAACAAGTTTATAAACAATACACTTATTTTGTCACTTCAGTGCTTTTATCTGATGCAAGGGTAGTTTGACTTCAGGAACCAATAATGCACTTTAGACTTATTAAAAGAAATTACAGATACAATGTCTCAAAAATCACCTTAAATGGACAGAAAACAGACATGCTAGTAGTGAATATATTGACATTGTTAGAAATGAGCTACATAAGTAATTGTTAGTTATGTAAAACAAAGACTATGGCCAAGTTGGAGTCAAGTAAAATCCTTAACAAACAGCAATTGAAAAAAACAGGCCAGGCTATGCCTATTGAGTTTAGCTACAATACTTTCTGTCTACTTCATGATACTATTTTATTAAAGAATGAGAGTGATGATTATTTAAGAAAACTTCTGAAGTTGCTTGAATTTCATGTTTTGCTGGTCATTTTTGTCTGTTCTTTGGAAGTTTCTGCTTTAGAGGATGTGATATTTTCCGGTGTGCAGGTTGTTTAGAAGTAGAGTTTCTGTCATCTTTCGCATCTGCTTTGATGCCACATTTTGAGCTGTCTCTCTTTTACTATTCTGTGAGTTCTTTCTTCTACCTTACAAGTGGTGGGGTGGGGAGTTATTTACTCTTCTTGTTCTATTCGTTCTTCTAATATAAATCTTTCAGAAGACATGAGATATAATTTTAAGTTTTGTTTATAGACGGAAGTGGAGAAAGAGGTGAGAAGGATGCCAGCAAAATCACAACCTATCCACCGGGGGCTGTCCGCTTTGACTGTGAACTGCGAGCTGTACAAGTCAGTTGTGGATTTCACCATTCAGGTAAAAACAAATAAATCAGGGTTCATTATAACAGAATTTTTGTAGGGTTTTTTTTTAATGTTGTCATATGTGTTTTCATGGCTTTGTGTTTAATTTTAAATAAGGATGTACATGGGATTGTTAAAGATGAAAAAGTTGGAAGTATTTTGTAGCCTACTACACTGTCCTTCAACAGTGAAAAGGACTATAAGTATCATATATTGAGTTACATCAGAGCTTTTAAGCAATTTTTGAGTCATTTGAAAACATATGCATGGCATGGCTCTAGCCCTGCATAGACGTGCTATCTGTGATGGGTTGTGGAGTCAGGTATAGTAGGGATTGTTAACTGTGCTGCTCAGAAAGGCTAATCAGCACTGGTACGCTGCCATGTTAATGTGTGCATATGTCAGAAAAATACTCTTCTTTTTTGTTTGTTTTTCAGTGGTTTTGATGGAGAATGGTGATGTTTACACATTTGGGTATGGGCAGCATGGGCAACTTGGACATGGTGATGTTAACTCCAGGTGAGCTGGTAATTGAAGGATGTGATTGTGTATTGCTTTACTGCTGCATAACAAGTGACTAAAATTCTGTTTCTCTATAGCTAGGCAAATGTGAAAACTCAAATATTGTCCAAATAAAGGTGATAAGCTCTTGTTTTGCACTTATTCCCCACAACCCCCTGGATATAGATATACTAACAGTACTGTTGTACTGTATAAGTAATTTGTTTACTACATGAAGGCTTCTGTTCATAATTATTAGCATAGCTTTGACAACTGAGTTTGGAATGCGTGTCTCTTTAATTCTCTGTACATGTGTGAGAATGACATTGAAATCTCATTAAGATTTCATTATTTCTGTAAAATACTGCATGTGCAATAGTTCAAATACTGTGATGTTTTGAACTTAGATTAACCTGTTTCTGTTACACCATTGACAGTAGTTCATTTCTGATAAAATCTCATTTTTGTTTATTATTAATCTCCGAAATTAAGTTTCTAAGCTTGGGTCTCAGTTGCATTTTGTAGACACTTATTTTGAATGTCAGCATGAAAGTGATGTGTGCTTTCTTTGCGGTCAATGGAAACAGAGAAGTCAACAGAGTGTGGAGAGCTATTTGACTAACCACCCACTACTTATCTACTTCAGATATGCTCAGTAGCTCTGTAAACTTTGTGGGCTTGATCTCCATTGACTACAGTGAGAGCACAGGTAATATAGGTGTCTTTAACGTGAAGCTCAGTCTCACCCTTATTGTCTCATCCTTGGTTATCTTATCTACCCACTAAAGTGAAAAATGAGTGTCCTACCATAAAGGGAAATGTAATAATGTTGTTCTTTGGGCACCAACGTATACCGTATAACACATAAGATGGGATTTTGAATAGTAGGAATCATTGATGCTTTATGTATGTCCAGTACTGCCCAGTGTCCTTATGTAAAAGCCATACAAAGTGGAGCATCCGTGACCTGTCTTCAGTTCTGTCATTTCTCTTGTAGCAGTGAGATGAAAATTACTGAACATCTGTCTTCCTAGTCTCTTTGGAGACTTCCAGATAATTTCTTTTGTCAAGTTTATGAAGAAATCTTCATCATCTTAAAACTTTCATTGGATTCACTAAACAAAAGGGGGAGAGGGAAGGAAGAAAGTAAGTTTACTGGAAGTGTTACTTTGTGTTGACTGCTGTGCCTAATGGTAGTCTCTGAACTGTTACCCCTACTCAGTTTGCATTGGGCTGATGAATGCAGTCTGTGTTTCTGCCTATGGTAGAGTTGTATCACAGATAAGTAGCCTGGTTTTCATTCCTGGAAATTCTTGGATACTTGTGCCAAGCTACAACTGCTTTAGCTGGCAATTCAAGTCACTACTAGAATAAGGCCAGTTTCTGTCTTAAAGACTGAAGAGGTGCAATCATCAGTGGCTTTTGTACTGGTAACTTACTGTCTCCTATTTCCGACTGCGATGAAATCACTTGTCATTTTTGAAGACATCGGAGATATCTGCTGTATCTGTCAGAATTTCAGGCAGTAAACCCCACATCTGTTGCTTGTATAGACAGAAACTCAATGGAGACGAAATGTAGTTCCAAGTGAGATCCTGGAAGAGAACACCAAGTATCCTGTGCCAAAGGATAGTGCTTGACCAGGCCTAGAAGCTGAGGAGGTACAAACGACTTGGCACTGACTTTTCTATCATTCTACAACAGACCCTAGAGAGTGTCTGAAAAAACCCTTGAAGAAATTTGGAGTATGTCCTGTGCATGAGAACTGGCTATAGTACTATATTGCTGTTATGCACCATCATTCAAATGGTAATTTCCTCATTGATGTACTTCTTTTTCCAGCTTTAAGTAGAGGTCTCTCCTCTGTCCTCACAGTAAGGGATTCAGAGAAGGAAACAGGGAATCCTTATGCAGAGTTCCACCTCAGTTGGGATGCAGTGGTGCTCAGATGGCCAGCTCCAGCCAGGTCAGTGGTATGTCAGTCATGCAGTGTGTCACATTGCCTGTATTGACCTCAGGAAGACCATCGTCTTCTGAATCCAGGAACTGATGCTGTGCTGTGTTTCTGGGAGAGAGAGAGAGAGGGGAGAAAAAACCAAAGGAAGTAATATTTAGACAGTAGTCTAGCTAGTATATCTAAATATGGGGGCCTCTGAAAAAAAGAGCTGTCAGGGAAAATTCAGGAACTCTCATTTTCATCTGAAGGAGCCATCTTCATTGCCAGATGAAGCAATGATGGAAGTTCTTGGGCAGCAACTGGTGACTTATTGTTTCAGAGACTTGCAGTGTAAAGATTTAGTAGTGAGACTATATTTTTAGAAGTCTTGAAAGTGCTGAACTGTTTTGAATTCTGCACACCTGTCCAGACAGGTCTTTCTCCTTAATTAAAGGGATTCTGGACTCCTCTGTTAGAGTATGCTGAACACCACAAATTCTTCATCTTACTTTGGTAGGAATGAGGCATATTACATACCCTCAAAGGACTTCAGACTATTTTTTATGCACAAAACAGCAGATAAACAGGACAGTGTGATTATCAATAAACCATTAATAGAACTGAAATGGTGTGGAGAAACAAGCAGTATGCACAAGGTGGTGGAGCTTTTTTTTTCCAACAAAGACTTCAGCCATTCACAGATGGTCCCCTTAAAAATGCAAGTGATCTGGTTCCTGGGAAGACATTTTTTCTATATCAGTATGCTGGAGCCATTAAACTAGTCTGCGTAGGCTTTCTGTTGTAAAACCTACAGTGGCAGATGTTGAAGAGTTACTCACTGCATGAAGGATTTGTCAGTCTCTGCTTACGTTCTCCTCAAATTAGATGCTGATGAATAGGAACTCAGTGGAAACAAGAAATGCTTTGCAGTTTCTAGTCTTGGTGAAAAATAGGATGTGTGGTATTAAGGTCAGCAAAGGCCTTGTTGTTGCTGATGCTTTTCTCAAGAAGCTGGGACTTAAAACTTCAGGATCTTTCTGTTATTTTGCAAAATTTCCCTGCATTTCTTGTACAAACTGTTGACTTCAGCACTGTGTTAGCCAGCACATGATCTGGCAGTCAAACTGCAGAAATGGAACAATTGAAGTAAGGCAATCCTGATGTGATTTTGCTTCCAAAGGTTCAACAGCAACTTGGAAGAAAACTGAGCAGACCTTCCATGGACAGTCAAGTATGAAGACAAAGCATAGAGACTATATCATATTAATACCTCTAGAAAATAAAAAAAAGTGTTCCGTCATCTCTGTGTTTCTAGATGTTTAATTGTTTTAAGTCAGCTGTGGCGTGGAGGCCTTATTTACAATTTTTCATCAAACTTCCAGTTATCTCTAAAATCTACAGCTCTCCATTTCTTTTTGACTCCACGCTGTCCTAGTCTGCCAGCAATTGACAGAGGTGACTACTGGTTTCCTCTTACTCTATACACAGTAACAGCCCATGAGCCTGACTTTACAGCACCACGGTCAGCTGCCCCAAGTGACTTCTTCCTGGACCTGACAGCCAACTGTTGCCTAGATAAGTACCATGGACAGTGATGTAGGGCAACTTTTCAAAAACCACATCTGCTTCCAGAAGTGCTTACACTTCAGAATGCAAGAGGGGTTCCATGTGGAATGGCAAAATACATTTGGACCTTCTGCAGGATCCTGAGTTAGCTGATTCGTGTATATCTGCTGCTTTTCATTCAGCAGTCTTACATTTTCCCAAGGGATCTCAGGTTACTGTCCGTATAGTTGAGGTTGGTCTTTTGTGATTGACCTATGTCATGTACCTGTGTCATATCCAGAAGCCAAATAATCTGTGAGTTTGACACCAACTTGTCCTTCAGCTCTGTCCCAGAAGAATACTTCTTGCTTTCTCCCATTCAAATGGAGAAACCCTGTTTGTCAAAACTTTGTCCAAAGAATCTCTCAGACTCTTAAGTGTCTATGCTGAATTTTTTCGTGTTGAATTTAAGAGGGATAGGGAAATACTCATTAGTATCACAGGTTTTAAACTCCATGTACATCAGTCAAACCGGCTTATTTTATTTTTTCCAAAACGTTCCTCATTTTATGAAGTAGAAACTATTTTTCTGTAATTTTACTTTTTTTGTTTTTGACATAGTTAAATATCTTAAAGTTTTTCCTGTTAATTTCTTTAGTTGATACATTGTAGTTGGCCATTTCAAAGCTGGCTGATCTTAATAAAAGTAATAGTTAAGAGGATAACGTATTACGTCTTTCCACATTAGTTGCTTCTCTGGTTTTACTCTGCTGCTGACAAGGGAACATCATACACAGTGTTCAGATAATGTTTCTGATAGATTCAATTGGCGAAAGAGAAAGATAAATCATTTTGGTGATAA
Organism: Pterocles gutturalis; assembly: GCF_000699245.1. NCBI lineage: Eukaryota > Metazoa > Chordata > Aves > Pterocliformes > Pteroclidae > Pterocles > Pterocles gutturalis. The sequence goes on along the minus strand of NW_010120180.1, from coordinate 35,723 downwards.
TAGCTTAGCTTTTATACATCAAATAGATGAAACATTCACTTTTTTTTAGAAAAACATAAGATTAATAATTTCATGCCTGCAGCTATCATAATTTTGAGGGAGAGGGAAAGAACCTTAATTAAAAGGTTCCCTTTAACAGAAATGTTTTTGGATTAGTTCTTAATTATGTTTTGTTTCTGGTTTTTGAGCTTCCTTAAAGTTAATAGGAGGCGAATGTAAAGTTTCTTCTGTTCTTAAAATGTTTCATCATTGGTGCTGCTAGACTTTGCTTTGTGTGTCTGTATAATCTTACTGGTGTCCAGACCCATGTGCCTGTAGACCAACAAAGTCTTCTAAATTTATTGATGTCATGTTGTGCATCCTCTAACAAATTTTATACTACCCATCAGTATCTCCATCTCCACTAGAATCACCCACTGGAAGCTACCTTTACCACAAAGGAATAATTTCTTTCTATATACCTCTGTTCCCTCTCTTGTATACCTGTGTTCTCATCACCCGTCTTCATGCTGCATTCCTCTGTTATACTTTTCCATATGTTCTCATCTCCTACTGAAAGCGATGCCTCTCTTTCCTCCCACTTTCTTGATTTATGTTTTACTTGCAATTCAGCGAAAACCAGAACATGCAGATAACCCATCTTTTTGGACATCAGCTGCTAAACAATCGCTAGGTAACCATGGGCTGACACATTTTTTTATTCCAGCATAAGACAACGTGCTCTTATTTTAGATTAACCACCTTTTGAAAGTGTGTGTTTATAAGTAGGTTTAAATAGTGCTGCTGTTCTCTGGGTTTGGAGTTCCCAAACACAGAGTTAGTTGAGAATAACTTGGTCTTCAAATTCACAGTCTTTCAAAGTCCACGGTAAATTTGAAGTCTAGGTACACATTCATTCTGGAATTTGAAGTCTGGTACAGTTCTTTTAGGCTCCTGTTCACTTTGTTGGGATTGAGATAAAAATTTTAGTTTTAGTATTTCATGCTTCTTTCTTTTTCCTGCTCTTTCTATTCTAAGTCATCACTTAAAGTTTTCTTTCTTTGCTTCTTAAACATACTGTTGGGTTTTTTTTTCCTTCATTTTTACTGGATGGGAAGTTTATTTTCTTATACCTGTCTGTATTTGGGAAGCACATGGATTAGGCTCTTTCAGATCTTTCTGTAAAACAGTTTGGAGAGGTTTGTTCTTTCTTGAGTCTATGAATTTGATGGAGAGCAGTTTTTTAATGCTTTATTTTCCATTAGAAAGCTGATGGAGGTGGGTAGACCTTCTCTTTCTTTTACTATTCCCTAGACAGTGATGTCTGGAGGGCCATATTAATGTTGCTTCTGATAATTGTACTAGGGTGTCAACCACATAAGGCTTTGATTGCTTCATAATGCCAACAATTTTCTTAAGTGCTTAACAAGCACCCTCAATAGAGGTATATTTTTTTTACTGCTACGGTTCATTGCAATATGTTTTATATACATACATATATACATACGCATATGTATTAGTGTAACTACAGTAACATTAATGTAATCCTATAATTATATATTAAATTAACCATTTTTATTCTATGCTAATTTCTGAGTAACTGAAGAGAGGGTACTTGATCTGGTTCCCTGTAACAAGACAGCATAAACTTAAGTATCTGGTACGGTCTTTCAAACCTCTTTTCATTTAGTATGTAAGGTGTTGCTTGACTCTGGTTCATTATATTATGTAAATATAGTGAATATATTTCACAGTGATTGAAATCCTTATAATGCTCAAGTGTGTGTTAAATGTTGCATAAGCATGTATTGATACAAAATTAATTTATTTTGATATAGGGGATGTCCCACTTTGGTGCAAGCATTGCCAGGTCCTAGTACACAAGTTACTGCTGGGAGCAACCATACAGCTATTCTCCTAATGGATGGCCAGGTTTTCACATTTGGAAGTTTCTCAGTAAGGAAACAATAGATGTATTGTTCAAAGACATTTCAAAACTGTTTGCTTATGCTTCCTCTTATAGAACTAGTTATGACTTCTGCATGTCTTTTATGTCTGTTATGTTTAAGAATATGGCCTCTAATATTGTTGTGGTTGGAAAAGTATGATGCCAGAAATTCTTGGTGGTTTTTATATTTTAATGAAGATGGTGATTTAAAACTGGGTTATTTTATAAGGTGCACCAGTTTTCTCATACTCTTATTGTTGCAAGCTCCGTTGCAAATAAGTATCTATTGCATATTCTATTACTTGTCTGTCTGTATTCCTTTGAAAAAATAAGTGTCCTGTTTTCTTTCATAGAAACGGCAGTGAGTTGCAGGAGTTATGCTTACACTTGAGGGGAGATTATTGCTCAGTATAACACAGCATAACTCTGGAACTCTTCTTTCGTATGCACATGGCGTATATTCTCCTGTGTCCACCTGAAATCCATTCTTAATGTCACTGAATAAGCACTTCAAAATAGTTTAGTTCCCCTTCATCCTGACTTCAGGCCTTTGAGCCTCCTTGTCTTTGCCAAGACTGCAGTCTCTCCAGAGTCATCTCTTGTTCATGCTTTCCCACCAAGGTCCTTTCAGCAAAAGCTAGACTATAGGTATTGGCCTGTTTTTATATGCTTTAAAAACTGTATATTGCCAAACATAACAGAAGATAAAATGTGCCTTTTGCAATCTGTCTTTTTACAAAAAGAGTGGTGACTGAAATTTTAGAATTGGAAAATCATGTTTTGAATTGAAAGTATGCCACAAGATGGCTATTACATTAAGTAGTTTTGTGTTGGTTTTCAGACGTTAAGAGCTTTGGTGTCCACATTTTTGTCAAAAGTGACTTGGACACATAAAAGTTTAAGCTTTGTTGACTTGCAGTGAAACTTAGTCCCTGAAAAAAACAAATTCACTCTCAGAAATAGGATTTAAAAGCCTGTCTGTTGACAAAGTTATTTTTTTTTCTAAAAGAAAAAAAATTAACTATATTTAGACCTTCTGTTCTGGTTTTAATATTGTAGTGCTTGAAAATTCATTGAGAGCCTCATAAAGTCAAGACAAGCTCAAAAGCAAGCATGTTTCATGAAAATGTCTTCACTAAGTTTACTTACACACAGTGTTATGTAGAAACAGGGATGAGTAACATGCTGGATAGAGGATATTTGCTGTATGTGCATGTTTCTTCTCCCTTACAATTGTAAATTAGAAGTTACCTTGACTTCATTAGCCTGCGATGAATTTCCTTTGCCTTAGTGAGGTAAATGGGAGTCTGAACAGGTTTATTGCAGCAGTTCTTACTACATGCTTTGGTACATTATAAGAACTCTTGGTCCATCTCTCAGTAACTAGTTGTACATAAGACATAAGGCCCTAGATCTCCAGGTCAGGATGTTAATGAGCATATGCAGATGTGCTTGCTTTGGCGCTTTATGCTCTTTTTAGCTCAAGTGTGAGGTGCTAATTGATTTCTAGTACTTTATGCTCTGTAAGAGTTAAGTACATATAAGTTCAGAATTGAGTGGAATTTAGACTGTCTGAATCTGAATATAGACAATGTAGATTTTTTTTCCTTCTATTAATTCATTCCTTGTTTAACACTGAAGTTGTTCAGATTAGTATTGAAGGAGAATGCATTTATATCTGATTCTGAAGATGAAAAGGAGGGTTATCCATCATGGAGAGTTTGAGTTGCATTTAAAAAAAAAAAGTTCACTCAAAACCCTAACTGAATAGGGAGGACAATATCTGTCAGGAACTTGATCCTTGTATTTAAATGTATAACACCTCACTTAGAGCAGCTGTTGCTTTTTGAAGGCAGTTTTGTGGTAAGCTGTGTCTTCCAGATTACTAATTTTGTATATTGAAGCTGTTGAAGTAACTTGCTCATGTTTGAAAACTTACTGTTACTTACTAATTCTTACATTCTCTCTGTAGAAGGGTCAGCTTGGTAGACCAATTCTGGATATGCCTTACTGGAATGCAAAACCAGCACCTATGCCTAATATAGGATCTAAATATGGACGCAAAGCAACATGGATTGGAGCCAGTGGAGACCAGACTTTCCTCCGGATTGATGAAGCTCTCATTAATTCTCATGTGCTTGCTACATCAGAGATATTTGCAAGCAGGCATATAATAGGTAAAAACTCTTCTATAATATTTAAAATTCCTATAGAAGTATTGGAGAAAAAATAGCTTCAGTCATGTGAACAATAGAGGAGCAAGAAGTCAAAAATGTGAATGGAGGGAATTAAAATATTTTGGCTTTCTAGGTATACTGCACATGGTGATCCTAGCTGCTTTAGAAATAATTTTATTAAAAATAAGAATGCAGAAGTCTAAACTCTTCTTACACTTAAATCTTACTACAGTTTATTTTTTGCTGTAGCAGTATATCTGTTCTGCCCGAGTACATTAATGCTTCATGCGTAGAAAATGCCACATAATGAGTGGAGTCTTCATGATTTTTCTGCTCTTTTTACTCCTTCGTCCAGGTTTGGTACCAGCTTCAATATCAGAACCTCCTCCTTTTAAATGTCTTCTGATAAACAAAGTAGATGGCAGTTGCAAAACATTCAATGATTCTGAGCAGGAAGACCTTCAAGGTTCTGGTGTGTGTCTGGATCCTGTCTATGATGTTATTTGGAGGCAAGTGTGGATTATAGCTATTTAAGTCATAGTACAGAAATCCTTTTTAAAATCATTTGGGAGGCAGGAGATTTGATTATGCTGATTTCCCTAGTAAATGAAAAACAATTTTTAATCTTCCATGTATCTTTTTTCACATTTTTTGTATGATTTGTTCAAGTAAGTCCAAAACAAGCATATTTTCTTGCCCAAATTTTTTTGACCTTTTTTCCCTGCCCCTCCCCCCCCCATCATTCTCATTCCAGTCTCATGACGTTTGGGAGACCCCAATCTATTCTGCTTATTTACTCTCTTTATTCTTCCCTTTCTTTCCTCCATCTACTTAACACTTCACTGAATAATTTTCCTGCAATACACAGCTTCCACAACCTTGTGTCTTAAATCTTCATCCTTCTGTCTGCCATTAGTGGTTAAGACTTGAATAGGGGAATGGTTGGATTATTAGTATTCTTTTCAGTTCTGACATTGTGGGAGGTCAAAATGAAGATACTGATTTAGATGGCATGGATATTCAAATTATGGTTCTATTTATTTCACAGTCTTTGGGGGTGGTTGCTTCTAGAGGAGTCTTTGAGCAGGCATAGGTCATAAGCCCTTGTTCCAAAACAGGATCATAACATCCAATTCTTCTATAATGATTTAAAAGCTATGTTAGCCAGGATTTGTGAGAGAAATTTGAACTGTCATCTGAGTGCAAGTGATGGATGATGTTTAAACTATTGGAAGACTTAGGCGAAACAAGAATAATCACTTATGGTTAGAATAAAGCAGGGAACCACCTAGTGTACATTCATCTAGAAAAGACAGTATCATGTAGGATCATATCTTTAAGTGATCATTGCATCCATAGGCTACTTACATCCTACATTGGATGTGCTCATCCAAAATTGAGATTCAAGAACTTAATAGCTATTTATCACTGAAGCATGCATGCTTGCTAGGCATATTCCTTCATGACATCTGAAGTTGCTTGGGTGGCTGTAGTCCTGCATTATGTACATCCCCAGGATTGTTTGAATCTCATTAGCTAGGTACCAGTTCTTACTTAAATTATGCTGCGATTTGAAATAAGGAAGAGTAACATCCACATCCCTAAAGTTCTTGGTCATGATATTATCAGCATGATTAAAAAAACACTGAAAGACTAAATTTATGAAAAATGTAGTTGTTGATGGCCATGGGAAACCAGCAAGTGTCAGGGGAGAAAACATGATGACCCTCAACTTGATGTAAGACACTAAAATTGTTATGCAGCTTGAGGAAGTTCAAAGTCATATGTTAAAGATATTATTATGGGTAAACATGGGTTGAGGTGTTTTATTGTCTTGCAGAATTTTGGGTACTGTAGAACTAAATCTAGAGCTTAAATACTTAACTGAAGAATGGATCTTGGAGTCTGTGCAGCTTTATTTCTGTGTTGTATCCCATTCTTGTTTAATAGAAAATACTAAAACAGTCTAAAGAGGAGACATGTTAATGAATATGCCTGTTAGGAGTGAAATATTTGGTATATTAAATATTTTTCCTGGACTTTTTCTTCATGCCTATTTAACTGAAGGGGGCACTTTCTCTGTACAGAGACAACATTCTTACATAAGTTTTTAAGATTTTCTTCCCAGCTTTGTGACTTTTTCAGTTAGTACTGAAATTCAAGTGGTTAAATAATTTTGTATGTGTGTATATGTGTGTATAAACTTGCATATTGTTAACTTGTTGAAATCCTGAACACATGTGGTGTCCTATAATATTTTTAGTTAAAAATATTTTTTTCTCTGTTAACTTAGACCATCTTAGCCCCATTTGGATTTTTAGAACAGCATACCAAGTGAAAATGCCTTTTGTGCTTATTCAAGACACTCCCATAAGCCTGTGTCTTCTAACTGTTTCTTCCTTTTAGTGATATAAAAGACTTCATTTTTTTCATTTTCTTTTTCTCCATATTAATCTGTAGTATAGGAAGTCTTTGTGTATTCTGTTGTTTATTCTGCCCTTTTTTATAATCCCTTAAAACTCATAAGGTGATATTACCAATTCTAAAAAGCCCAAACAAAATAGGCTGGATTTCTCAAGATCTCTTTACTCCTAGTTGAAGGTGAGTAGCCCTTTTACTTTCACTTGGCATCTTTATAATTTTTGAGTGCATCTGCCATTGTATCTAGTACTACTACTTAACTAGTTAACTTCATGCTTCTTAATAGATTATACCATTTTAATATTTATTAGCTTTGAAAACTGTCTAACATTTTCTGTAATTTGTAAACCCATAATATGAGTGTTTGACTTGAAGTACAACAAGAATGTTTTTGCGTCTTTCCGTTTGGTAGTGTGTTAAGCTAGTAAAGTTTATTTGTATTTGGTGCAATGATGTTCAATTTTAAGAGTTTGTACTAGCAGATCTACATTTTACATAAAATAGCTTATAGAATTTAATTACCAGTTAGATTTTTGTATTTTTTTTAGTAGGTGAAAGGTTTTTTTATACTCTCTTTTGTCTTGCTCTAGGTTTCGACCAAATGCTAGGGAGCTGTGGAGTTACAATGCAGTAGTTGCCGATTCGAGACTTCCCTCAGCTCCAGACATGCAATCCCGGTGTAGCATTTTGAGTCCAGAACTTGCTCTACCAACAGGTTCCAAAGCTCTAACCACCAGATCTCATGCAGCTTTGCACATTCTAGGTATACATTTATAGTTGATATGTCAGAAGCTTAGATGAAATAAAGAAACATTACTTCATGTATAAAAGAATTGTAATCTAACAGCTTTCTGACTTTTTTGGTTAAAATTTTACTTCGTAATCTTTCATTGGTCTTAACACTTATGATCTGGCTGATATGCATTAATTTTAATCAAAATAGTTATCTTCTGCTATCTTAACGATGCTAGAGGATTTTAGAGTTCTGATGGAACCTGCTACTAGAGGTCAGAAGAATAAAGTGAGAGACCTTCCTAGATGATCTTAAGTGCTCTTAAAGAAGCTATTTTTATTTTTAAGTAAATGCAATATCTAAACTTAAAATTTACTCTTTGCAGTTTTGTATAATGGGACTCTTTAAGAGTAATATGATTTCCTTTTGTAGTCTAAAAAGCCTAACAAAATGAAAAATAATCCCACTGTGTTCATGTATAAACTGGTCATATATAACATACCCAATGCTTTAAACAGTGCTTTGGAAGTTATTTTAGCTCACTTGCTCACTGGTTGTGATGAGTGATCAGTTCCTTATCCTGCTCCCTTCATTCTGTGTTAGAGGTGATAAATTTTAACTTGAGCAGTATTTTTTTCTATTTGAGTCAGAATAGGGCATGTTAGGTACCCATGTATATGAAAAAAAAATGCCTTTTGTGAAGGCTCTCAAGTCTGCCCATAATTAAGTTACTACACCTCTTTTTCTGTAATATGGGAAATGTAAAAAGGAAAAAACAGAATATATTGCTGGCAGTTTATTTACCATTGGAAAAGTTGTAAGGTACATTTAATCACATTTCTTGGTTATTCTGTAAAATTAGTAAGTTAAATTAAATCTTTAGCAGCTATCCTTCAGATCCTACTGCAGTGACCCCTGACTTAATCAAAGCTATAATGATGTTCAGTAGCATATGGGTGGTTTAGGGACAAAGCAGTTGGGTTGCTTTGATCTTTTTAACTAATATTCATTTCCATTTCCTTGATTATAATCAACAGTAAGAAATTTTGAGTTGTTCTTGGCTTTGCTTTCTTTTAGGTTGTCTTGATACTTTGGCTGCTATGCAGGACTTAAAAATGGGTGTAGCAAATACAGAAGAAGAGACTCAAGCAGTAATGAAAGTTTATTCTAAAGAAGACTATAGCATTGTTAACAGATTTGAAAGTATGTGCACAGTAAAATCTTATACCATAAGCTGATCAGATTTGTGGAATGAAAGACTAAGATAGAGTAACTGTATTTTTGTTGTTTTTTTTTTTTTTTTTCTACAGGTCATGGAGGAGGCTGGGGCTATTCAGCCCACTCAGTAGAAGCTATCCGTTTCTGTGCTGATACAGATATTTTGTTAGGTGGGCTGGGGCTCTTTGGAGGTAGGGGTGAATACACTGCTAAAATAAAGGTAAGGTTTTGATTTTGTTTTAAGCAATATTGTGTCTCAAAATCAGAACTTAAGAAATGCCACCTAATCATAGCATCATAGAATGGTTTGGGTTGTAAGGGACCTTAGAGATCATCTAGTTCCAACCCCCCTGCCATGGGCAGGGACACCTCCCACTA